>NW_027634859.1:0-122154 GCF_949748355.1 Melanostigma gelatinosum | reverse complement strand
TTCCAAAGTAACTAAAAAAAAATTTTTTTTCCAAAGTAACTAAATAAATTTTTTTTTTCCAAAGTAACTAAAAAAATATTTTTTTTCCAAAGTAACTAAAAAAATATTTTTTTTTCCAAAGTAACTAAAGAATTTTTATTTTTTCCAAAGAAACTAAAAAATATTTTTTTTCCAAAGAAACTAAAAAAATATTTTTTTTTCCAAAGTAACTAAAAAAAAATTTTTTTTCCAAAGTAACTAAATAAATTTTTTTTTTCCAAAGTAACTAAAAAAATATTTTTTTTTCCAAAGTAACTAAAAAAATATTTTTTTTCCAAAGTAACTAAAAAAATATTTTTTTTTCCAAAGTAACTAAAAAAATATTTTTTTTTTCCAAAGTAACTAAAAAAATATTTTTTTTTCCAAAGAAACTAAAAAAATATTTTTTTTCCAAAGTAACTAAAAAAATATTTTTTTTCCCAAAGTAACTAAAAAATATTTTTTTTTTCCAAAGTAACTAAAAAAATATTTTTTTTTCCAAAGAAACTAAAAAAATATTTTTTTTCCAAAGTAACTAAAAAAATATTTTTTTTTTCCAAAGTAACTAAAAAAAATATTTTTTTTCCAAAGTAACTAAAAAAATATTTTTTTTTCCAAAGTAACTAAAAAATATTTTTTTTCCAAAGAAACTAAAAAAATATTTTTTTTTCCAAAGTAACTAAAAAAAATATATTTTTTCCAAAGAAACTAAAAAAATATTTTTTTTTCCAAAGTAACTAAAAAAAAAATTTTTTTCCAAAGTAACTAAATAAATTTTTTTTTTCCAAAGTAACTAAAAAAATATTTTTTTTCCAAAGTAACTAAAAAATATTTTTTTTTCCAAAGTAACTAAAGAATTTTTATTTTTTCCAAAGAAACTAAAAAAATATTTTTTTTCCAAAGAAACTAAAAAAATATTTTTTTTTCCAAAGTAACTAAAAAAAAATTTTTTTTCCAAAGTAACTAAATAAATTTTTTTTTTCCAAAGTAACTAAAAAAATATTTTTTTTTCCAAAGTAACTAAAAAAATATTTTTTTTCCAAAGTAACTAAAAAAATATTTTTTTTTCCAAAGTAACTAAAAAAATATTTTTTTTTTCCAAAGTAACTAAAAAAATATTTTTTTTTCCAAAGAAACTAAAAAAATATTTTTTTTCCAAAGTAACTAAAAAAATATTTTTTTCCCAAAGTAACTAAAAAAATATTTTTTTTTTCCAAAGAAACTAAAAAAATATTTTTTTTCCAAAGTAACTAAAAAAATATTTTTTTTCCCAAAGTAACTAAAAAAATATTTTTTTTTTCCAAAGTAACTAAAAAAATATTTTTTTTTCCAAAGAAACTAAAAAATATTTTTTTTTCCAAAGTAACTAAAAAAAAATTTTTTTTCCAAAGTAACTAAATAAATTTTTTTTTTCCAAAGTAACTAAAAAAATATTTTTTTTTCCAAAGTAACTAAAAAAATATTTTTTTTCCAAAGTAACTAAAAAAATATTTTTTTTTCCAAAGTAACTAAAAAAATATTTTTTTTTTCCAAAGTAACTAAAAAAATATTTTTTTTCCAAAGAAACTAAAAAAATATTTTTTTTCCAAAGTAACTAAAAAAATATTTTTTTTCCCAAAGTAACTAAAAAAATATTTTTTTTTTCCAAAGTAACTAAAAAAATATTTTTTTTTCCAAAGAAACTAAAAAAATATTTTTTTTCCAAAGTAACTAAAAAAATATTTTTTTTTCCAAAGTAACTAAAAAAATATTTTTTTTCCAAAGTAACTAAAAAAATATTTTTTTTCCAAAGTAACTAAAAAAATATTTTTTTTCCAAAGAAACTAAAAAAATATTTTTTTTTCCAAAGTAACTAAAAAAAATATATTTTTTCCAAAGAAACTAAAAAAATATTTTTTTTTCCAAAGTAACTAAAAAAAAATTTTTTTTCCAAAGTAACTAAATAAATTTTTTTTTTCCAAAGTAACTAAAAAAATATTTTTTTTCCAAAGTAACTAAAAAAATATTTTTTTTTCCAAAGTAACTAAAGAATTTTTATTTTTTCCAAAGAAACTAAAAAAATATTTTTTTTCCAAAGAAACTAAAAAAATATTTTTTTTTCCAAAGTAACTAAAAAAAAATTTTTTTTCCAAAGTAACTAAATAAATTTTTTTTTTCCAAAGTAACTAAAAAAATATTTTTTTTCCAAAGTAACTAAAAAAATATTTTTTTTCCAAAGTAACTAAAAAAATATTTTTTTTCCAAAGTAACTAAAAAAATATTTTTTTTTTCCAAAGTAACTAAAAAAATATTTTTTTTTCCAAAGAAACTAAAAAAATATTTTTTTTCCAAAGTAACTAAAAAAATATTTTTTTTCCCAAAGTAACTAAAAAAATATTTTTTTTTTCCAAAGAAACTAAAAAAATATTTTTTTTCCAAAGTAACTAAAAAAATATTTTTTTTCCCAAAGTAACTAAAAAAATATTTTTTTTTTCCAAAGTAACTAAAAAAATATTTTTTTTTCCAAAGAAACTAAAAAAATATTTTTTTTCCAAAGTAACTAAAAAAATATTTTTTTTTCCAAAGTAACTAAAAAAAATATTTTTTTTCCAAAGTAACTAAAAAAATATTTTTTTTTCCAAAGTAACTAAAAAAATATTTTTTTTTCCAAAGTAACTAAAAAAATATTTTTTTTTCCAAAGTAACTAAAAAAATATTTTTTTTTCCAAAGTAACTAAAAAAATATTTTTTTTTCCAAAGAAACTAAAAAAATATTTTTTTTTCCAAAGAAACTAAAAAAATATTTTTTTTTCCAAAGTAACTAAAAAAATATTTTTTTTTCCAAAGTAACTAAAAAAATATTTTTTTTTCCAAAGTAACTAAAAAAAATATTTTTTTTTCCAAAGTAACTAAAAAAATATTTTTTTTCCCAAAGTAACTAAAAAAATATTTTTTTTTCCAAAGAAACTAAAAAAATATTTTTTTTTCAAAGTAACTAAAAAAAAAAAATTTTTCCAAAGTAACTAAAAAAATATTTTTTTTTCCAAGTAACTAAAAAAATATTTTTTTTCCAAAGTAACAAAAAAAATATTTTTTTTTTCCAAAGAAACTAAAAAAATATTTTTTTTTCCCAAAGAAACTAAAAAATATTTTTTTTTCCAAAGTAACTAAAAAAAATATTTTTTTTCCAAAGAAACTAAAAAAATTTTTTTTTTTCCAAAGTAACTAAAAAATATTTTTTTTTCCAAAGTAACTAAAAAAATATTTTTTTTCCAAAGTAACTAAAAAAATATTTTTTTTTCCAAAGTAACTAAAAAAATATTTTTTTTTCCAAAGTAACTAAAAAAATATTTTTTTTCCAAAGTAACTAAAAAAATATTTTTTTTTCCAAAGTAACTAAAAAAATATTTTTTTTTCCAAAGTAACTAAAAAATATTTTTTTTCCCAAAGTAACTAAAAAAATATTTTTTTTTCCAAAATAACTAAAAAAATATTTTTTTTTCCAAAGTAACTAAAAAAATATTTTTTTTCCAAAGTAACTAAAAAAAAAAATTTTTTTCCAAAGAAACTAAAAAAATATTTTTTTTTCCAAAGTAACTAAAAAATATTTTTTTTCCAAAGTAACTAAAAAAATTTTTTTTTTCCAAAGAAACTAAAAAATATTTTTTTTTCCAAAGTAACTAAAAAAATATTTTTTTTTCCAAAGTAACTAAAAAAATATTTTTTTTCCAAAGTAACTAAAAAAAATATTTTTTTTTCCAAAGTAACTAAAAAAATATTTTTTTTCCCAAAGTAACTAAAAAAATATTTTTTTTTCCAAAGAAACTAAAAAAATATTTTTTTTTCAAAGTAACTAAAAAAAAAAAAATTTTTCCAAAGTAACTAAAAAAATATTTTTTTTTCCAAAGTAACTAAAAAAATATTTTTTTTCCAAAGTAACAAAAAAAATATTTTTTTTCCCAAAGTAACTAAAAAAATATTTTTTTTTCCAAAGAAACTAAAAAATATTTTTTTTCCAAAGTAACTAAAAAAATATTTTTTTTTCCAAAGAAACTAAAAAAATATTTTTTTTCCAAAGTAACTAAAAAAAAAAATATTTTTCCAAAGTAACTAAAAAATATTTTTTTTTCCAAAGTAACTAAAAAAATATTTTTTTTCCAAAGTAACAAAAAAAATATTTTTTTTTTCCAAAGAAACTAAAAAAATATTTTTTTTTCCAAAGTAACTAAAAAATATTTTTTTTTCCAAAGTAACTAAAAAAATATTTTTTTTTCCAAAGAAACTAAAAAAATATTTTTTTTCCCAAAGTAACTAAAAAAATATTTTTTTTTCCAAAGTAACTAAAAAAATATTTTTTTTTCCAAAGTAACTAAAAAAATATTTTTTTTTCCAAAATAACTAAAAAAATATTTTTTTTTCCAAAGTAACTAAAAAAATATTTTTTTTCCAAAGTAACTAAAAAAATATTTTTTTTTCCAAAGTAACTAAAAAAATATTTTTTTTTCCAAAGTAACTAAAAAAATATTTTTTTTTCCAAAGAAACTAAAAACATATTTTTTTTCCCAAAGAAACTAAAAAAATATTTTTTTTTCCAAAGTAACTAAAGAATTTTTATTTTTTCCAAAGAAACTAAAAAAATATTTTTTTTTCCAAAGTAACTAAAAAAAAAATTTTTTTTCCAAAGTAACTAAATAAATTTTTTTTTTCCAAAGTAACTAAAAAAATATTTTTTTTCCAAAGTAACTAAAAAAATATTTTTTTTTCCAAAGTAACTAAAGAATTTTTATTTTTTCCAAAGAAACTAAAAAAATATTTTTTTTCCAAAGAAACTAAAAAAATATTTTTTTTTCCAAAGTAACTAAAAAAAAATTTTTTTTTCCAAAGTAACTAAATAAATTTTTTTTTTCCAAAGTAACTAAAAAAATATTTTTTTTTCCAAAGTAACTAAAAAAATATTTTTTTTCCAAAGTAACTAAAAAAATATTTTTTTTTCCAAAGTAACTAAAAAAATATTTTTTTTTTCCAAAGTAACTAAAAAAATATTTTTTTTTCCAAAGAAACTAAAAAAATATTTTTTTTCCAAAGTAACTAAAAAAATATTTTTTTTCCCAAAGTAACTAAAAAAATATTTTTTTTTTCCAAAGTAACTAAAAAAATATTTTTTTTTCCAAAGAAACTAAAAAAATATTTTTTTTCCAAAGTAACTAAAAAAATATTTTTTTTTTCCAAAGTAACTAAAAAAAATATTTTTTTTCCAAAGTAACTAAAAAAATATTTTTTTTTCCAAAGTAACTAAAAAAATATTTTTTTTCCCAAAGAAACTAAAAAAATATTTTTTTTTCCAAAGTAACTAAAAAAAATATATTTTTTCCAAAGAAACTAAAAAAATATTTTTTTTTCCAAAGTAACTAAAAAAAAAAATTTTTTTCCAAAGTAACTAAATAAATTTTTTTTTTCCAAAGTAACTAAAAAAATATTTTTTTTCCAAAGTAACTAAAAAAATATTTTTTTTTCCAAAGTAACTAAAGAATTTTTATTTTTTCCAAAGAAACTAAAAAAATATTTTTTTTCCAAAGAAACTAAAAAAATATTTTTTTTTCCAAAGTAACTAAAAAAAAATTTTTTTTTCCAAAGTAACTAAATAAATTTTTTTTTTCCAAAGTAACTAAAAAAATATTTTTTTTTCCAAAGTAACTAAAAAAATATTTTTTTTCCAAAGTAACTAAAAAAATATTTTTTTTTCCAAAGTAACTAAAAAAATATTTTTTTTTTCCAAAGTAACTAAAAAAATATTTTTTTTTCCAAAGAAACTAAAAAAATATTTTTTTTCCAAAGTAACTAAAAAAATATTTTTTTTCCCAAAGTAACTAAAAAAATATTTTTTTTTTCCAAAGAAACTAAAAAAATATTTTTTTTCCAAAGTAACTAAAAAAATATTTTTTTTCCCAAAGTAACTAAAAAAATATTTTTTTTTTCCAAAGTAACTAAAAAAATATTTTTTTTTCCAAAGAAACTAAAAAAATATTTTTTTTCCAAAGTAACTAAAAAAATATTTTTTTTTTCCAAAGTAACTAAAAAAAATATTTTTTTTCCAAAGTAACTAAAAAAATATTTTTTTTTCCAAAGTAACTAAAAAAATATTTTTTTTTCCAAAGTAACTAAAAAAATATTTTTTTTTCCAAAGTAACTAAAAAAATATTTTTTTTTCCAAAGTAACTAAAAAAATATTTTTTTTTCCAAAGAAACTAAAAAAATATTTTTTTTTCCAAAGAAACTAAAAAAATATTTTTTTTTCCAAAGTAACTAAAAAAATATTTTTTTTTCCAAAGTAACTAAAAAAATATTTTTTTTTCCAAAGTAACTAAAAAAAATATTTTTTTTTCCAAAGTAACTAAAAAAATATTTTTTTTCCCAAAGTAACTAAAAAAATATTTTTTTTTCCAAAGAAACTAAAAAAATATTTTTTTTTCAAAGTAACTAAAAAAAAAAAAATTTTTCCAAAGTAACTAAAAAAATATTTTTTTTTCCAAAGTAACTAAAAAAATATTTTTTTTCCAAAGTAACAAAAAAAATATTTTTTTTTTCCAAAGAAACTAAAAAAATATTTTTTTTTCCCAAAGAAACTAAAAAAATATTTTTTTTTCCAAAGTAACTAAAAAAAATATTTTTTTTCCAAAGAAACTAAAAAAATATTTTTTTTTCCAAAGTAACTAAAAAATATTTTTTTTTCCAAAGTAACTAAAAAAATATTTTTTTTTCCAAAGTAACTAAAAAAATATTTTTTTTTCCAAAGTAACTAAAAAAATATTTTTTTTTCCAAAGTAACTAAAAAAATATTTTTTTTTCCAAAGTAACTAAAAAAATATTTTTTTTTCCAAAGTAACTAAAAAAATATTTTTTTTTCCAAAGTAACTAAAAAAATATTTTTTTTCCCAAAGTAACTAAAAAAATATTTTTTTTTCCAAAATAACTAAAAAAATATTTTTTTTTCCAAAGTAACTAAAAAAATATTTTTTTTCCAAAGTAACTAAAAAAAAAAAAATTTTTCCAAAGTAACTAAAAAAATATTTTTTTTTCCAAAGTAACTAAAAAAATATTTTTTTTTCCAAAGTAACTAAAAAAATATTTTTTTTTCCAAAGAAACTAAAAAAATATTTTTTTTTCAAAGTAACTAAAAAAAAAAAATTTTTTCCAAAGTAACTAAAAAAATATTTTTTTTTCCAAAGTAACTAAAAAAATATTTTTTTTCCAAAGTAACAAAAAAAATATTTTTTTTTTCCAAAGAAACTAAAAAAATATTTTTTTTTCCCAAAGAAACTAAAAAAATATTTTTTTTTCCAAAGTAACTAAAAAAAATATTTTTTTTCCAAAGAAACTAAAAAAATATTTTTTTTTCCAAAGTAACTAAAAAATATTTTTTTTTCCAAAGTAACTAAAAAAATATTTTTTTTTCCAAAGTAACTAAAAAAATATTTTTTTTTCCAAAGTAACTAAAAAAATATTTTTTTTTCCAAAGTAACTAAAAAAATATTTTTTTTTCCAAAGTAACTAAAAAAATATTTTTTTTTCCAAAGTAACTAAAAAAATATTTTTTTTTCCAAAGTAACTAAAAAAATATTTTTTTTCCCAAAGTAACTAAAAAAATATTTTTTTTTCCAAAATAACTAAAAAAATATTTTTTTTTCCAAAGTAACTAAAAAAATATTTTTTTTCCAAAGTAACTAAAAAAAAAAAATTTTTTCCAAAGAAACTAAAAAAAATATTTTTTTTTCCAAAGTAACTAAAAAAATATTTTTTTTCCAAAGTAACTAAAAAAATATTTTTTTTTCCAAAATAACTAAAAAAATATTTTTTTTTCCAAAGTAACTAAAAAAATATTTTTTTTCCAAAGTAACTAAAAAAATATTTTTTTTTCCAAAGTAACTAAAAAAATATTTTTTTTTCCAAAGTAACTAAAAAAATATTTTTTTTCCAAAGTAACTAAAAAAATATTTTTTTTTCCAAAATAACTAAAAAAATATTTTTTTTTCCAAAGTAACTAAAAAAATATTTTTTTTCCAAAGTAACTAAAAAAATATTTTTTTTTCCAAAGTAACTAAAAAAATATTTTTTTTTCCAAAGTAACTAAAAAAATATTTTTTTTTCCAAAGAAACTAAAAAAATATTTTTTTTTCCAAAGAAACTAAAAAAATATTTTTTTTTCCAAAGTAACTAAAAAAATATTTTTTTTTCCAAAGTAACTAAAAAAATATTTTTTTTTCCAAAGTAACTAAAAAAAATATTTTTTTTTCCAAAGTAACTAAAAAAATATTTTTTTTCCCAAAGTAACTAAAAAAATATTTTTTTTTCCAAAGAAACTAAAAAAATATTTTTTTTTCAAAGTAACTAAAAAAAAAAAATTTTTTCCAAAGTAACTAAAAAAATATTTTTTTTTCCAAAGTAACTAAAAAAATATTTTTTTTCCAAAGTAACAAAAAAAATATTTTTTTTTTCCAAAGAAACTAAAAAAATATTTTTTTTTCCCAAAGAAACTAAAAAAATATTTTTTTTTCCAAAGTAACTAAAAAAAATATTTTTTTTCCAAAGAAACTAAAAAAATATTTTTTTTTCCAAAGTAACTAAAAAATTTTTTTTTTTCCAAAGTAACTAAAAAAATATTTTTTTTTCCAAAGTAACTAAAAAAATATTTTTTTTTCCAAAGTAACTAAAAAAATATTTTTTTTTCCAAAGTAACTAAAAAAATATTTTTTTTCCCAAAGTAACTAAAAAAATATTTTTTTTTCCAAAATAACTAAAAAAATATTTTTTTTTCCAAAGTAACTAAAAAAATATTTTTTTTCCAAAGTAACTAAAAAAAAAAATTTTTTTCCAAAGAAACTAAAAAAAATATTTTTTTTTCCAAAGTAACTAAAAAAATATTTTTTTTCCAAAGTAACTAAAAAAATATTTTTTTTTCCAAAATAACTAAAAAAATATTTTTTTTTCCAAAGTAACTAAAAAAATATTTTTTTTCCAAAGTAACTAAAAAAATATTTTTTTTTCCAAAGTAACTAAAAAAATATTTTTTTTTCCAAAGTAACTAAAAAAATATTTTTTTTTCCAAAGTAACTAAAAAAATATTTTTTTTTCCAAAGAAACTAAAAACATATTTTTTTTCCCAAAGAAACTAAAAAAATATTTTTTTTTCCAAAGTAACTAAAGAATTTTTATTTTTTCCAAAGAAACTAAAAAAATATTTTTTTTTCCAAAGTAACTAAAAAAAATTTTTTTTTTCCAAAGTAACTAAAAAAAATTTTTTTTTCCAAAGTAACTAAAAAAATATTTTTTTTTCCAAAGTAACTAAAAAAATTTTTTTTTTCCAAAGAAACTAAAAAAATATTTTTTTTTCCAAAGTAACTAAAAAATATTTTTTTTTCCAAAGTAACTAAAAAAATATTTTTTTTTCCAAAGTAACTAAAAAAATATTTTTTTTTCCAAAGTAACTAAAAAAATATTTTTTTTCCAAAGTAACTAAAAAAATATTTTTTTTTCCAAAGTAACTAAAAAAATATTTTTTTTCCAAAGTAACTAAAAAAAAAATTTTTTTTCCAAAGAAACTAAAAAAATATTTTTTTTTCCAAAGTAACTAAAAAAATATTTTTTTTTCCAAAGTAACTAAAAAATATTTTTTTTTCCAAAGTAACTAAAAAAATATTTTTTTTTCCAAAGTAACTAAAAAAATATTTTTTTTTCCAAAGTAACTAAAAAAATATTTTTTTTTCCAAAGTAACTAAAAAAATATTTTTTTTTCCAAAGTAACTAAAAAAATATTTTTTTTTCCAAAGTAACTAAAAAAATATTTTTTTTTCCAAAGTAACTAAAAAAATATTTTTTTTTCCAAAGAAACTAAAAAAATATTTTTTTTTCCAAAGTAACTAAAAAAATATTTTTTTTTCCAAAGTAACTAAAAAAATATTTTTTTTTCCAAAGTAACTAAAAAAATATTTTTTTTTCCAAAGAAACTAAAAAAATATTTTTTTTTCCAAAGTAACTAAAAAAATATTTTTTTTTCCAAAGTAACTAAAAAAATATTTTTTTTTCCAAAGTAACTAAAAAAATATTTTTTTTTCCAAAGTAACTAAAAAAATATTTTTTTTTCCAAAATAACTAAAAAAATATTTTTTTTTCCAAAGTAACTAAAAAAATATTTTTTTTTCCAAAGTAACTAAAAAAATATTTTTTTTTCCAAAGTAACTAAAAAAATATTTTTTTTTCCAAAATAACTAAAAAAATATTTTTTTTTCCAAAGTAACTAAAAAAATATTTTTTTTCCAAAGTAACTAAAAAAAAAATTTTTTTTCCAAAGAAACTAAAAAAATATATTTTTTTCCAAAGTAACTAAAAAAATATTTTTTTTCCAAAGTAACTAAAAAAATATTTTTTTTTCCAAAATAACTAAAAAAATATTTTTTTTTCCAAAGTAACTAAAAAAATATTTTTTTTCCAAAGTAACTAAAAAAATATTTTTTTTTCCAAAGTAACTAAAAAAATATTTTTTTTTCCAAAGTAACTAAAAAAATATTTTTTTTTCCAAAGTAACTAAAAAAATATTTTTTTTTCCAAAGAAACTAAAAACATATTTTTTTTCCCAAAGAAACTAAAAAAATATTTTTTTTTCCAAAGTAACTAAAGAATTTTTATTTTTTCCAAAGAAACTAAAAAAATATTTTTTTTTCCAAAGTAACTAAAAAAATATTTTTTTTTCCAAAGTAACTAAAAAAAATTTTTTTTTCCAAAGTAACTAAAAAAATATTTTTTTTTCCAAAGTAACTAAAAAAATATTTTTTTTCCAAAGAAACTAAAAAAATATTTTTTTTTCCAAAGTAACTAAAAAATATTTTTTTTTCCAAAGTAACTAAAAAAATATTTTTTTTTCCAAAGTAACTAAAAAAATATTTTTTTTTCCAAAGTAACTAAAAAAATATTTTTTTTCCAAAGTAACTAAAAAAATATTTTTTTTTCCAAAGTAACTAAAAAAATATTTTTTTTTCCAAAGAAACTAAAAAAATATTTTTTTTTCCAAAGTAACTAAAAAAATATTTTTTTTTCCAAAGTAACTAAAAAAATATTTTTTTTCCAAAGTAACTAAAAAAAAATTTTTTTTTCCAAAGAAACTAAAAAAATATTTTTTTTTCCAAAGTAACTAAAAAAATATTTTTTTTCCAAAGTAACTAAAGAATTTTTATTTTTTCCAAAGAAACTAAAAAAATATTTTTTTTTCCAAAGTAACTAAAAAAATATTTTTTTTTCCAAAGAAACTAAAAACATATTTTTTTTCCCAAAGAAACTAAAAAAATATTTTTTTTTCCAAAGTAACTAAAGAATTTTTATTTTTTCCAAAGAAACTAAAAAAATATTTTTTTTTCCAAAGTAACTAAAAAAAAATTTTTTTTTCCAAAGTAACTAAAAAAAATTTTTTTTTCCAAAGTAACTAAAAAAATATTTTTTTTTCCAAAGTAACTAAAAAAATATTTTTTTTCCCAAAGTAACAAAAAAAATATTTTTTTTTCCCAAAGAAACTAAAAAAATATTTTTTTTTCCAAAGTAACTAAAAAAAATATTTTTTTTCCAAAGAAACTAAAAAAATATTTTTTTTCCCAAAGTAACAAAAAAAATATTTTTTTTTTCCAAAGAAACTAAAAAAATATTTTTTTTCCCCAAAGAAACTAAAAAAATATTTTTTTTCCCCAAAGAAACTAAAAAAATATTTTTTTTTCCAAAGTAACTAAAAAAAATATTTTTTTTCCAAAGAAACTAAAAAAATATTTTTTTTTTCCAAAGTAACTAAAAAATATTTTTTTTTCCAAAGTAACTAAAAAAATATTTTTTTTTCCAAAGTAACTAAAAAAATATTTTTTTTTCCAAAGTAACTAAAAAAATATTTTTTTTTCCAAAGAAACTAAAAAAATATTTTTTTTTCCAAAGTAACTAAAAAAATATTTTTTTTCCCAAAGTAACTAAAAAAATATTTTTTTTTCCAAAATAACTAAAAAAATATTTTTTTTTCCAAAGTAACTAAAAAAATATTTTTTTTCCAAAGTAACTAAAAAAATATTTTTTTTTCCCAAAGTAACTAAAAAAATATTTTTTTTTCCAAAGAAACTAAAAAAATATTTTTTTTTCAAAGTAACTAAAAAAAAAAATTTTTTTCCAAAGTAACTAAAAAAATATTTTTTTTTCCAAAGTAACTAAAAAAATATTTTTTTTCCAAAGTAACAAAAAAAATATTTTTTTTTTCCAAAGAAACTAAAAAAATATTTTTTTTTCCCAAAGAAACTAAAAAAATATTTTTTTTTCCAAAGTAACTAAAAAAAATATTTTTTTTCCAAAGAAACTAAAAAAATATTTTTTTTTCCAAAGTAACTAAAAAATATTTTTTTTTCCAAAGTAACTAAAAAAATATTTTTTTTTCCAAAGTAACTAAAAAAATATTTTTTTTTCCAAAGTAACTAAAAAAATATTTTTTTTTCCAAAGTAACTAAAAAAATATTTTTTTTTCCAAAGTAACTAAAAAAATATTTTTTTTTCCAAAGTAACTAAAAAAATATTTTTTTTTCCAAAGTAACTAAAAAAATATTTTTTTTTCCAAAGAAACTAAAAAAATATTTTTTTTTCCAAAGTAACTAAAAAAATATTTTTTTTTCCAAAGTAACTAAAAAAATATTTTTTTTTCCAAGTAACTAAAAAAATATTTTTTTTTCCAAAATAACTAAAAAAATATTTTTTTTTCCAAAGTAACTAAAAAAATATTTTTTTTCCAAAGTAACTAAAAAAAAATATTTTTTTCCAAAGAAACTAAAAAAATATTTTTTTTTCCAAAGTAACTAAAAAAATATTTTTTTTCCAAAGTAACTAAAAAAATATTTTTTTTTCCAAAATAACTAAAAAAATATTTTTTTTTCCAAAGTAACTAAAAAAATATTTTTTTTCCAAAGTAACTAAAAAAATATTTTTTTTTCCAAAGTAACTAAAAAAATATTTTTTTTTTCCAAAGTAACTAAAAAAATATTTTTTTTTCCAAAGAAACTAAAAAAATATTTTTTTTTCCAAAGTAACTAAAAAAATATTTTTTTTCCCAAAGTAACTAAAAAAATATTTTTTTTTCCAAAGAAACTAAAAAAATATTTTTTTTTCCAAAGTAACTAAAAAAATATTTTTTTTTCCAAAGTAACTAAAAAAATATTTTTTTTTCCAAAGTAACTAAAAAAATATTTTTTTTTCCAAAATAACTAAAAAAATATTTTTTTTTCCAAAGTAACTAAAAAAATATTTTTTTTCCAAAGTAACTAAAAAAATATTTTTTTTTCCAAAGAAACTAAAAAAATATTTTTTTTTCCAAAGTAACTAAAAAAATATTTTTTTTTCCAAAGTAACTAAAAAAATATTTTTTTTTCCAAAGTAACTAAAAAAATATTTTTTTTTCCAAAATAACTAAAAAAAAATTTTTTTTTCCAAAGTAACTAAAAAAAAATTTTTTTTTCAAAGTAACTAAAAAAAAAAATTTTTTTCCAAAGTAACTAAAAAAATATTTTTTTTTCCAAAGTAACTAAAAAAATATTTTTTTTCCAAAGTAACAAAAAAAATATTTTTTTTTTCCAAAGAAACTAAAAAAATATTTTTTTTTCCCAAAGAAACTAAAAAAATATTTTTTTTTCCAAAGTAACTAAAAAAAATATTTTTTTTCCAAAGAAACTAAAAAAATATTTTTTTTTCCAAAGTAACTAAAAAATATTTTTTTTTCCAAAGTAACTAAAAAAATATTTTTTTTTCCAAAGTAACTAAAAAAATATTTTTTTTTCCAAAGTAACTAAAAAAATATTTTTTTTTCCAAAGTAACTAAAAAAATATTTTTTTTTCCAAAGTAACTAAAAAAATATTTTTTTTTCCAAAGTAACTAAAAAAATATTTTTTTTTCCAAAGTAACTAAAAAAATATTTTTTTTTCCAAAGAAACTAAAAAAATATTTTTTTTTCAAAGTAACTAAAAAAAAAAATTTTTTTCCAAAGTAACTAAAAAAATATTTTTTTTTCCAAAGTAACTAAAAAAATATTTTTTTTCCAAAGTAACAAAAAAAATATTTTTTTTTTCCAAAGAAACTAAAAAAATATTTTTTTTTCCCAAAGAAACTAAAAAAATATTTTTTTTTCCAAAGTAACTAAAAAAAATATTTTTTTTCCAAAGAAACTAAAAAAATATTTTTTTTTCCAAAGTAACTAAAAAAATTTTTTTTTTCCAAAGTAACTAAAAAAATATTTTTTTTTCCAAAGTAACTAAAAAAATATTTTTTTTTCCAAAGTAACTAAAAAAATATTTTTTTTTCCAAAGTAACTAAAAAAATATTTTTTTTCCCAAAGTAACTAAAAAAATATTTTTTTTTCCAAAATAACTAAAAAAATATTTTTTTTTCCAAAGTAACTAAAAAAATATTTTTTTTCCAAAGTAACTAAAAAAAAAAATTTTTTTCCAAAGAAACTAAAAAAAATATTTTTTTTTCCAAAGTAACTAAAAAAATATTTTTTTTCCAAAGTAACTAAAAAAATATTTTTTTTTCCAAAATAACTAAAAAAATATTTTTTTTTCCAAAGTAACTAAAAAAATATTTTTTTTCCAAAGTAACTAAAAAAATATTTTTTTTTCCAAAGTAACTAAAAAAATATTTTTTTTTCCAAAGTAACTAAAAAAATATTTTTTTTTCCAAAGTAACTAAAAAAATATTTTTTTTTCCAAAGAAACTAAAAACATATTTTTTTTCCCAAAGAAACTAAAAAAATATTTTTTTTTCCAAAGTAACTAAAGAATTTTTATTTTTTCCAAAGAAACTAAAAAAATATTTTTTTTTCCAAAGTAACTAAAAAAAATTTTTTTTTTCCAAAGTAACTAAAAAAAATTTTTTTTTCCAAAGTAACTAAAAAAATATTTTTTTTTCCAAAGTAACTAAAAAAATTTTTTTTTTCCAAAGAAACTAAAAAAATATTTTTTTTTCCAAAGTAACTAAAAAATATTTTTTTTTCCAAAGTAACTAAAAAAATATTTTTTTTTCCAAAGTAACTAAAAAAATATTTTTTTTTCCAAAGTAACTAAAAAAATATTTTTTTTCCAAAGTAACTAAAAAAATATTTTTTTTTCCAAAGTAACTAAAAAAATATTTTTTTTCCAAAGTAACTAAAAAAAAATTTTTTTTTCCAAAGAAACTAAAAAAATATTTTTTTTTCCAAAGTAACTAAAAAAATATTTTTTTTTCCAAAGTAACTAAAAAATATTTTTTTTTCCAAAGTAACTAAAAAAATATTTTTTTTTCCAAAGTAACTAAAAAAATATTTTTTTTTCCAAAGTAACTAAAAAAATATTTTTTTTTCCAAAGTAACTAAAAAAATATTTTTTTTTCCAAAGTAACTAAAAAAATATTTTTTTTTCCAAAGTAACTAAAAAAATATTTTTTTTTCCAAAGTAACTAAAAAAATATTTTTTTTTCCAAAGAAACTAAAAAAATATTTTTTTTTCCAAAGTAACTAAAAAAATATTTTTTTTTCCAAAGTAACTAAAAAAATATTTTTTTTTCCAAAGTAACTAAAAAAATATTTTTTTTTCCAAAGTAACTAAAAAAATATTTTTTTTTCCAAAATAACTAAAAAAATATTTTTTTTTCCAAAGTAACTAAAAAAATATTTTTTTTCCAAAGTAACTAAAAAAAAAATTTTTTTTCCAAAGAAACTAAAAAAATATTTTTTTTTCCAAAGTAACTAAAAAAATATTTTTTTTCCAAAGTAACTAAAAAAATATTTTTTTTTCCAAAATAACTAAAAAAATATTTTTTTTTCCAAAGTAACTAAAAAAATATTTTTTTTCCAAAGTAACTAAAAAAATTTTTTTTTTTCCAAAGTAACTAAAAAAATATTTTTTTTTCCAAAGTAACTAAAAAAATATTTTTTTTTCCAAAGTAACTAAAAAAATATTTTTTTTTCCAAAGAAACTAAAAACATATTTTTTTTCCCAAAGAAACTAAAAAAATATTTTTTTTTCCAAAGTAACTAAAGAATTTTTATTTTTTCCAAAGAAACTAAAAAAATATTTTTTTTTCCAAAGTAACTAAAAAAATATTTTTTTTTCCAAAGTAACTAAAAAAAAATTTTTTTTCCAAAGTAACTAAAAAAATATTTTTTTTTCCAAAGTAACTAAAAAAATATTTTTTTTCCAAAGAAACTAAAAAAATATTTTTTTTTCCAAAGTAACTAAAAAATATTTTTTTTTCCAAAGTAACTAAAAAAATATTTTTTTTTCCAAAGTAACTAAAAAAATATTTTTTTTTCCAAAGTAACTAAAAAAATATTTTTTTTCCAAAGTAACTAAAAAAATATTTTTTTTTCCAAAGTAACTAAAAAAATATTTTTTTTTCCAAAGAAACTAAAAAAATATTTTTTTTTCCAAAGTAACTAAAAAAATATTTTTTTTTCCAAAGTAACTAAAAAAATATTTTTTTTCCAAAGTAACTAAAAAAAAATTTTTTTTTCCAAAGAAACTAAAAAAATATTTTTTTTTCCAAAGTAACTAAAAAAATATTTTTTTTCCAAAGTAACTAAAGAATTTTTATTTTTTCCAAAGAAACTAAAAAAATATTTTTTTTTCCAAAGTAACTAAAAAAATATTTTTTTTTCCAAAGAAACTAAAAACATATTTTTTTTCCCAAAGAAACTAAAAAAATATTTTTTTTTCCAAAGTAACTAAAGAATTTTTA
This sequence comes from Melanostigma gelatinosum, assembly GCF_949748355.1. Taxonomy (NCBI): domain Eukaryota; kingdom Metazoa; phylum Chordata; class Actinopteri; order Perciformes; family Zoarcidae; genus Melanostigma; species Melanostigma gelatinosum. Next base: position 105,386 of record NW_027634859.1, on the reverse strand, counting down.
TTTTTTCCAAAGAAACTAAAAAAATATTTTTTTTTCCAAAGTAACTAAAAAAAAATTTTTTTTTCCAAAGTAACTAAAAAAAATTTTTTTTTCCAAAGTAACTAAAAAAATATTTTTTTTTCCAAAGTAACTAAAAAAATATTTTTTTTCCCAAAGTAACAAAAAAAATATTTTTTTTTCCCAAAGAAACTAAAAAAATATTTTTTTTTCCAAAGTAACTAAAAAAAATATTTTTTTTCCAAAGAAACTAAAAAAATATTTTTTTTCCCAAAGTAACAAAAAAAATATTTTTTTTTTCCAAAGAAACTAAAAAAATATTTTTTTTCCCCAAAGAAACTAAAAAAATATTTTTTTTCCCCAAAGAAACTAAAAAAATATTTTTTTTTCCAAAGTAACTAAAAAAAATATTTTTTTTCCAAAGAAACTAAAAAAATATTTTTTTTTTCCAAAGTAACTAAAAAATATTTTTTTTTCCAAAGTAACTAAAAAAATATTTTTTTTTCCAAAGTAACTAAAAAAATATTTTTTTTTCCAAAGTAACTAAAAAAATATTTTTTTTTCCAAAGAAACTAAAAAAATATTTTTTTTTCCAAAGTAACTAAAAAAATATTTTTTTTCCCAAAGTAACTAAAAAAATATTTTTTTTTCCAAAATAACTAAAAAAATATTTTTTTTTCCAAAGTAACTAAAAAAATATTTTTTTTCCAAAGTAACTAAAAAAATATTTTTTTTTCCCAAAGTAACTAAAAAAATATTTTTTTTTCCAAAGAAACTAAAAAAATATTTTTTTTTCAAAGTAACTAAAAAAAAAAAATTTTTTCCAAAGTAACTAAAAAAATATTTTTTTTTCCAAAGTAACTAAAAAAATATTTTTTTTCCAAAGTAACAAAAAAAATATTTTTTTTTTCCAAAGAAACTAAAAAAATATTTTTTTTTCCCAAAGAAACTAAAAAAATATTTTTTTTTCCAAAGTAACTAAAAAAAATATTTTTTTTCCAAAGAAACTAAAAAAATATTTTTTTTTCCAAAGTAACTAAAAAATATTTTTTTTTCCAAAGTAACTAAAAAAATATTTTTTTTTCCAAAGTAACTAAAAAAATATTTTTTTTTCCAAAGTAACTAAAAAAATATTTTTTTTTCCAAAGTAACTAAAAAAATATTTTTTTTTCCAAAGTAACTAAAAAAATATTTTTTTTTCCAAAGTAACTAAAAAAATATTTTTTTTTCCAAAGTAACTAAAAAAATATTTTTTTTTCCAAAGAAACTAAAAAAATATTTTTTTTTCCAAAGTAACTAAAAAAATATTTTTTTTTCCAAAGTAACTAAAAAAATATTTTTTTTTCCAAGTAACTAAAAAAATATTTTTTTTTCCAAAATAACTAAAAAAATATTTTTTTTTCCAAAGTAACTAAAAAAATATTTTTTTTCCAAAGTAACTAAAAAAAAATATTTTTTTCCAAAGAAACTAAAAAAATATTTTTTTTTCCAAAGTAACTAAAAAAATATTTTTTTTCCAAAGTAACTAAAAAAATATTTTTTTTTCCAAAATAACTAAAAAAATATTTTTTTTTCCAAAGTAACTAAAAAAATATTTTTTTTCCAAAGTAACTAAAAAAATATTTTTTTTTCCAAAGTAACTAAAAAAATATTTTTTTTTTCCAAAGTAACTAAAAAAATATTTTTTTTTCCAAAGAAACTAAAAAAATATTTTTTTTTCCAAAGTAACTAAAAAAATATTTTTTTTCCCAAAGTAACTAAAAAAATATTTTTTTTTCCAAAGAAACTAAAAAAATATTTTTTTTTCCAAAGTAACTAAAAAAATATTTTTTTTTCCAAAGTAACTAAAAAAATATTTTTTTTTCCAAAGTAACTAAAAAAATATTTTTTTTTCCAAAATAACTAAAAAAATATTTTTTTTTCCAAAGTAACTAAAAAAATATTTTTTTTCCAAAGTAACTAAAAAAATATTTTTTTTTCCAAAGAAACTAAAAAAATATTTTTTTTTCCAAAGTAACTAAAAAAATATTTTTTTTTCCAAAGTAACTAAAAAAATATTTTTTTTTCCAAAGTAACTAAAAAAATATTTTTTTTTCCAAAATAACTAAAAAAAAATTTTTTTTTCCAAAGTAACTAAAAAAAAATTTTTTTTCCAAAGTAACTAAAAAAAAATTTTTTTTTCCAAAGAAACTAAAAAAATATTTTTTTTTCCAAAGTAACTAAAAAAATATTTTTTTTCCAAAGTAACTAAAAAAATATTTTTTTTTCCAAAGTAACTAAAAAAATATTTTTTTTTCCAAAGTAACTAAAAAAATATTTTTTTTTCCAAAATAACTAAAAAAATATTTTTTTTTCCAAAGTAACTAAAAAAAATTTTTTTTTCCAAAGTAACTAAAAAAATATTTTTTTTTCAAAGTAACTAAAAAAAAAAAATTTTTTCCAAAGTAACTAAAAAAATATTTTTTTTTCCAAAGTAACTAAAAAAATATTTTTTTTCCAAAGTAACAAAAAAAATATTTTTTTTTTCCAAAGAAACTAAAAAAATATTTTTTTTTCCCAAAGAAACTAAAAAAATATTTTTTTTTCCAAAGTAACTAAAAAAATATTTTTTTTTCCAAAGTAACTAAAAAAATATTTTTTTTCCAAAGAAACTAAAAAAATATTTTTTTTTCCAAAGTAACTAAAAAAATATTTTTTTTTCCAAAATAACTAAAAAAATATTTTTTTTTCCAAAGTAACTAAAAAAATATTTTTTTTCCAAAGTAACTAAAAAAAAAATTTTTTTTCCAAAGAAACTAAAAAAATATTTTTTTTTCCAAAGTAACTAAAAAAATATTTTTTTTTCCAAAGTAACTAAAAAATATTTTTTTTTCCAAAGTAACTAAAAAAATATTTTTTTTTCCAAAGTAACTAAAAAAATATTTTTTTTTCCAAAGTAACTAAAAAAATATTTTTTTTTCCAAAGTAACTAAAAAAATATTTTTTTTTCCAAAGTAACTAAAAAAATATTTTTTTTTCCAAAGTAACTAAAAAAATATTTTTTTTTCCAAAGTAACTAAAAAAATATTTTTTTTTCCAAAGAAACTAAAAAAATATTTTTTTTTCCAAAGTAACTAAAAAAATATTTTTTTTTCCAAAGTAACTAAAAAAATATTTTTTTTTCCAAAGTAACTAAAAAAATATTTTTTTTTCCAAAGTAACTAAAAAAATATTTTTTTTTCCAAAATAACTAAAAAAATATTTTTTTTTCCAAAGTAACTAAAAAAATATTTTTTTTCCAAAGTAACTAAAAAAAAAATTTTTTTTCCAAAGAAACTAAAAAAATATTTTTTTTTCCAAAGTAACTAAAAAAATATTTTTTTTCCAAAGTAACTAAAAAAATATTTTTTTTTCCAAAATAACTAAAAAAATATTTTTTTTTCCAAAGTAACTAAAAAAATATTTTTTTTCCAAAGTAACTAAAAAAATATTTTTTTTTCCAAAGTAACTAAAAAAATATTTTTTTTTCCAAAGTAACTAAAAAAATATTTTTTTTTCCAAAGTAACTAAAAAAATATTTTTTTTTCCAAAGAAACTAAAAACATATTTTTTTTCCCAAAGAAACTAAAAAAATATTTTTTTTTCCAAAGTAACTAAAGAATTTTTATTTTTTCCAAAGAAACTAAAAAAATATTTTTTTTTCCAAAGTAACTAAAAAAATATTTTTTTTTCCAAAGTAACTAAAAAAATTTTTTTTTTCCAAAGTAACTAAAAAAATATTTTTTTTTCCAAAGTAACTAAAAAAATATTTTTTTTCCAAAGAAACTAAAAAAATATTTTTTTTTCCAAAGTAACTAAAAAATATTTTTTTTTCCAAAGTAACTAAAAAAATATTTTTTTTTCCAAAGTAACTAAAAAAATATTTTTTTTTCCAAAGTAACTAAAAAAATATTTTTTTTCCAAAGTAACTAAAAAAATATTTTTTTTTCCAAAGTAACTAAAAAAATATTTTTTTTTCCAAAGAAACTAAAAAAATATTTTTTTTTCCAAAGTAACTAAAAAAATATTTTTTTTTCCAAAGTAACTAAAAAAATATTTTTTTTCCAAAGTAACTAAAAAAAAATTTTTTTTTCCAAAGAAACTAAAAAAATATTTTTTTTTCCAAAGTAACTAAAAAAATATTTTTTTTCCAAAGTAACTAAAAAAATATTTTTTTTTCCAAAATAACTAAAAAAATATTTTTTTTTCCAAAGTAACTAAAAAAATATTTTTTTTCCAAAGTAACTAAAAAAATATTTTTTTTTCCAAAGTAACTAAAAAAATATTTTTTTTTCCAAAGTAACTAAAAAAATATTTTTTTTTCCAAAGTAACTAAAAAAATATTTTTTTTTCCAAAGAAACTAAAAACATATTTTTTTTCCCAAAGAAACTAAAAAAATATTTTTTTTTCCAAAGTAACTAAAGAATTTTTATTTTTTCCAAAGAAACTAAAAAAATATTTTTTTTTCCAAAGTAACTAAAAAAAATTTTTTTTTTCCAAAGTAACTAAAAAAAATTTTTTTTTCCAAAGTAACTAAAAAAATATTTTTTTTTCCAAAGTAACTAAAAAAATATTTTTTTTCCCAAAGTAACAAAAAAAATATTTTTTTTTCCCAAAGAAACTAAAAAAATATTTTTTTTTCCAAAGTAACTAAAAAAAATATTTTTTTTCCAAAGAAACTAAAAAAATATTTTTTTTCCCAAAGTAACAAAAAAAATATTTTTTTTTTCCAAAGAAACTAAAAAAATATTTTTTTTCCCCAAAGAAACTAAAAAAATATTTTTTTTTCCAAAGTAACAAAAAAAAATATTTTTTTTCCAAAGTAACTAAAAAAATATTTTTTTTCCCAAAGTAACAAAAAAAATATTTTTTTTTTCCAAAGAAACTAAAAAAATATTTTTTTTCCCCAAAGAAACTAAAAAAATATTTTTTTTTCCAAAGTAACTAAAAAAAATATTTTTTTTCCAAAGAAACTAAAAAAATATTTTTTTTTTCCAAAGTAACTAAAAAATATTTTTTTTTCCAAAGTAACTAAAAAAATATTTTTTTTTCCAAAGTAACTAAAAAAATATTTTTTTTTCCAAAGTAACTAAAAAAATATTTTTTTTTCCAAAGAAACTAAAAAAATATTTTTTTTTCCAAAGAAACTAAAAAAATATTTTTTTTTCCAAAGTAACTAAAAAAATATTTTTTTTCCCAAAGTAACTAAAAAAATATTTTTTTTTCCAAAATAACTAAAAAAATATTTTTTTTTCCAAAGTAACTAAAAAAATATTTTTTTTCCAAAGTAACTAAAAAAATATTTTTTTTTCCCAAAGTAACTAAAAAAATATTTTTTTTTCCAAAGAAACTAAAAAAATATTTTTTTTTCAAAGTAACTAAAAAAAAAATTTTTTTTCCAAAGTAACTAAAAAAATATTTTTTTTTCCAAAGTAACTAAAAAAATATTTTTTTTCCAAAGTAACAAAAAAAATATTTTTTTTTTCCAAAGAAACTAAAAAAATATTTTTTTTTCCCAAAGAAACTAAAAAAATATTTTTTTTTCCAAAGTAACTAAAAAAAATATTTTTTTTCCAAAGAAACTAAAAAAATATTTTTTTTTCCAAAGTAACTAAAAAATATTTTTTTTCCAAAGTAACTAAAAAAATATTTTTTTTTCCAAAGTAACTAAAAAAATATTTTTTTTTCCAAAGTAACTAAAAAAATATTTTTTTTTCCAAAGAAACTAAAAAAATATTTTTTTTTCCAAAGTAACTAAAAAAATATTTTTTTTTCCAAAGTAACTAAAAAAATATTTTTTTTTCCAAAGTAACTAAAAAAATATTTTTTTTTCCAAAGTAACTAAAAAAATATTTTTTTTTCCAAAATAACTAAAAAAATATTTTTTTTTCCAAAGTAACTAAAAAAATATTTTTTTTCCAAAGTAACTAAAAAAAAAATTTTTTTTCCAAAGAAACTAAAAAAATATTTTTTTTTCCAAAGTAACTAAAAAAATATTTTTTTTCCAAAGTAACTAAAAAAATATTTTTTTTTCCAAAATAACTAAAAAAATATTTTTTTTTCCAAAGTAACTAAAAAAATATTTTTTTTCCAAAGTAACTAAAAAAATATTTTTTTTTCCAAAGTAACTAAAAAAATATTTTTTTTTCCAAAGTAACTAAAAAAATATTTTTTTTTCCAAAGTAACTAAAAAAATATTTTTTTTTCCAAAGAAACTAAAAACATATTTTTTTTCCCAAAGAAACTAAAAAAATATTTTTTTTTCCAAAGTAACTAAAGAATTTTTATTTTTTCCAAAGAAACTAAAAAAATATTTTTTTTTCCAAAGTAACTAAAAAAATATTTTTTTTTCCAAAGTAACTAAAAAAATTTTTTTTTTCCAAAGTAACTAAAAAAATATTTTTTTTTCCAAAGTAACTAAAAAAATATTTTTTTTCCAAAGAAACTAAAAAAATATTTTTTTTTCCAAAGTAACTAAAAAATATTTTTTTTTCCAAAGTAACTAAAAAAATATTTTTTTTTCCAAAGTAACTAAAAAAATATTTTTTTTTCCAAAGTAACTAAAAAAATATTTTTTTTCCAAAGTAACTAAAAAAATATTTTTTTTTCCAAAGTAACTAAAAAAATATTTTTTTTTCCAAAGAAACTAAAAAAATATTTTTTTTTCCAAAGTAACTAAAAAAATATTTTTTTTTCCAAAGTAACTAAAAAAATATTTTTTTTCCAAAGTAACTAAAAAAAAATTTTTTTTTCCAAAGAAACTAAAAAAATATTTTTTTTTCCAAAGTAACTAAAAAAATATTTTTTTTCCAAAGTAACTAAAAAAATATTTTTTTTTCCAAAATAACTAAAAAAATATTTTTTTTTCCAAAGTAACTAAAAAAATATTTTTTTTCCAAAGTAACTAAAAAAATATTTTTTTTTCCAAAGTAACTAAAAAAATATTTTTTTTTCCAAAGTAACTAAAAAAATATTTTTTTTTCCAAAGTAACTAAAAAAATATTTTTTTTTCCAAAGAAACTAAAAACATATTTTTTTTCCCAAAGAAACTAAAAAAATATTTTTTTTTCCAAAGTAACTAAAGAATTTTTATTTTTTCCAAAGAAACTAAAAAAATATTTTTTTTTCCAAAGTAACTAAAAAAAATTTTTTTTTTCCAAAGTAACTAAAAAAAATTTTTTTTTCCAAAGTAACTAAAAAAATATTTTTTTTTCCAAAGTAACTAAAAAAATATTTTTTTTCCCAAAGTAACAAAAAAAATATTTTTTTTTCCCAAAGAAACTAAAAAAATATTTTTTTTTCCAAAGTAACTAAAAAAAATATTTTTTTTCCAAAGAAACTAAAAAAATATTTTTTTTCCCAAAGTAACAAAAAAAATATTTTTTTTTTCCAAAGAAACTAAAAAAATATTTTTTTTCCCCAAAGAAACTAAAAAAATATTTTTTTTTCCAAAGTAACAAAAAAAAATATTTTTTTTCCAAAGAAACTAAAAAAATATTTTTTTTCCCAAAGAAACTAAAAAAATATTTTTTTTCCCAAAGTAACAAAAAAAATATTTTTTTTTTCCAAAGAAACTAAAAAAATATTTTTTTTCCCCAAAGAAACTAAAAAAATATTTTTTTTTCCAAAGTAACTAAAAAAAATATTTTTTTTCCAAAGAAACTAAAAAAATATTTTTTTTTTCCAAAGTAACTAAAAAATATTTTTTTTTCCAAAGTAACTAAAAAAATATTTTTTTTTCCAAAGTAACTAAAAAAATATTTTTTTTTCCAAAGTAACTAAAAAAATATTTTTTTTTCCAAAGAAACTAAAAAAATATTTTTTTTTCCAAAGAAACTAAAAAAATATTTTTTTTTCCAAAGTAACTAAAAAAATATTTTTTTTCCCAAAGTAACTAAAAAAATATTTTTTTTTCCAAAATAACTAAAAAAATATTTTTTTTTCCAAAGTAACTAAAAAAATATTTTTTTTCCAAAGTAACTAAAAAAATATTTTTTTTTCCCAAAGTAACTAAAAAAATATTTTTTTTTCCAAAGAAACTAAAAAAATATTTTTTTTTCAAAGTAACTAAAAAAAAAAAATTTTTTCCAAAGTAACTAAAAAAATATTTTTTTTTCCAAAGTAACTAAAAAAATATTTTTTTTCCAAAGTAACAAAAAAAATATTTTTTTTTTCCAAAGAAACTAAAAAAATATTTTTTTTTCCCAAAGAAACTAAAAAAATATTTTTTTTTCCAAAGTAACTAAAAAAAATATTTTTTTTCCAAAGAAACTAAAAAAATATTTTTTTTTCCAAAGTAACTAAAAAATATTTTTTTTTCCAAAGTAACTAAAAAAATATTTTTTTTTCCAAAGTAACTAAAAAAATATTTTTTTTTCCAAAGTAACTAAAAAAATATTTTTTTTTCCAAAGTAACTAAAAAAATATTTTTTTTTCCAAAGTAACTAAAAAAATATTTTTTTTTCCAAAGTAACTAAAAAAATATTTTTTTTTCCAAAGTAACTAAAAAAATATTTTTTTTTCCAAAGAAACTAAAAAAATATTTTTTTTTCCAAAGTAACTAAAAAAATATTTTTTTTTTCCAAAGTAACTAAAAAAATATTTTTTTTTCCAAAGTAACTAAAAAAATATTTTTTTTTCCAAAATAACTAAAAAAATATTTTTTTTTCCAAAGTAACTAAAAAAATATTTTTTTTCCAAAGTAACTAAAAAAAAATTTTTTTTTCCAAAGAAACTAAAAAAATATTTTTTTTTCCAAAGTAACTAAAAAAATATTTTTTTTCCAAAGTAACTAAAAAAATATTTTTTTTTCCAAAATAACTAAAAAAATATTTTTTTTTCCAAAGTAACTAAAAAAATATTTTTTTTCCAAAGTAACTAAAAAAATATTTTTTTTTCCAAAGTAACTAAAAAAATATTTTTTTTTTCCAAAGTAACTAAAAAAATATTTTTTTTTCCAAAGAAACTAAAAAAATATTTTTTTTTCCAAAGTAACTAAAAAAATATTTTTTTTCCCAAAGTAACTAAAAAAATATTTTTTTTTCCAAAGAAACTAAAAAAATATTTTTTTTTCCAAAGTAACTAAAAAAATATTTTTTTTTCCAAAGTAACTAAAAAAATATTTTTTTTTCCAAAGTAACTAAAAAAATATTTTTTTTTCCAAAATAACTAAAAAAATATTTTTTTTTCCAAAGTAACTAAAAAAATATTTTTTTTCCAAAGTAACTAAAAAAATATTTTTTTTTCCAAAGAAACTAAAAAAATATTTTTTTTTCCAAAGTAACTAAAAAAATATTTTTTTTTCCAAAGTAACTAAAAAAATATTTTTTTTTCCAAAGTAACTAAAAAAAAATTTTTTTTTCCAAAATAACTAAAAAAATATTTTTTTTTCCAAAGTAACTAAAAAAAAATTTTTTTTCCAAAGTAACTAAAAAAAAATTTTTTTTTCCAAAGAAACTAAAAAAATATTTTTTTTTCCAAAGTAACTAAAAAAATATTTTTTTTCCAAAGTAACTAAAAAAAAATTTTTTTTTCCAAAGAAACTAAAAAAAAATTTTTTTTTCCAAAGTAACTAAAAAAATATTTTTTTTCCAAAGTAACTAAAAAAAAATTTTTTTTTCCAAAGAAACTAAAAAAATATTTTTTTTTCAAAGTAACTAAAAAAAAAAAATTTTTTCCAAAGTAACTAAAAAAATATTTTTTTTTCCAAAGTAACTAAAAAAATATTTTTTTTCCAAAGTAACAAAAAAAATATTTTTTTTTTCCAAAGAAACTAAAAAAATATTTTTTTTTCCCAAAGAAACTAAAAAAATATTTTTTTTTCCAAAGTAACTAAAAAAATATTTTTTTTTCCAAAGTAACTAAAAAAATATTTTTTTTCCAAAGAAACTAAAAAAATATTTTTTTTTCCAAAGTAACTAAAAAATATTTTTTTTCCCAAAGTAACTAAAAAAATATTTTTTTTTCCAAAGTAACTAAAAAAATATTTTTTTTTCCAAAGTAACTAAAAAAATATTTTTTTTCCAAAGTAACTAAAAAAATATTTTTTTTTCCAAAGTAACTAAAAAAATATTTTTTTTTCCAAAGAAACTAAAAAAATATTTTTTTTTCCAAAGTAACTAAAAAAATATTTTTTTTTCCAAAGTAACTAAAAAAATATTTTTTTTCCAAAGTAACTAAAAAAAAATTTTTTTTTCCAAAGAAACTAAAAAAATATTTTTTTTTCCAAAGTAACTAAAAAAATATTTTTTTTCCAAAGTAACTAAAAAAATATTTTTTTTTCCAAAATAACTAAAAAAATATTTTTTTTTCCAAAGTAACTAAAAAAATATTTTTTTTCCAAAGTAACTAAAAAAATATTTTTTTTTCCAAAGTAACTAAAAAAATATTTTTTTTTCCAAAGTAACTAAAAAAATATTTTTTTTTCCAAAGTAACTAAAAAAATATTTTTTTTTCCAAAGAAACTAAAAACATATTTTTTTTCCCAAAGAAACTAAAAAAATATTTTTTTTTCCAAAGTAACTAAAGAATTTTTATTTTTTCCAAAGAAACTAAAAAAATATTTTTTTTTCCAAAGTAACTAAAAAAAAATTTTTTTTTCCAAAGTAACTAAAAAAAATTTTTTTTTCCAAAGTAACTAAAAAAATATTTTTTTTTCCAAAGTAACTAAAAAAATATTTTTTTTCCCAAAGTAACAAAAAAAATATTTTTTTTTCCCAAAGAAACTAAAAAAATATTTTTTTTTCCAAAGTAACTAAAAAATATATTTTTTTTCCAAAGAAACTAAAAAAATATTTTTTTTCCCAAAGTAACAAAAAAAATATTTTTTTTTTCCAAAGAAACTAAAAAAATATTTTTTTTCCCCAAAGAAACTAAAAAAATATTTTTTTTTCCAAAGTAACAAAAAAAAATATTTTTTTTCCAAAGAAACTAAAAAAATATTTTTTTTCCCAAAGTAACAAAAAAAATATTTTTTTTTTCCAAAGAAACTAAAAAAATATTTTTTTTCCCCAAAGAAACTAAAAAAATATTTTTTTTTCCAAAGTAACTAAAAAAAATATTTTTTTTCCAAAGAAACTAAAAAAATATTTTTTTTTTCCAAAGTAACTAAAAAATATTTTTTTTTCCAAAGTAACTAAAAAAATATTTTTTTTTCCAAAGTAACTAAAAAAATATTTTTTTTTCCAAAGTAACTAAAAAAATATTTTTTTTTCCAAAGAAACTAAAAAAATATTTTTTTTTCCCAAAGAAACTAAAAAAATATTTTTTTTTCCAAAGTAACTAAAAAAATATTTTTTTTTCCAAAGTAACTAAAAAAATATTTTTTTTCCAAAGAAACTAAAAAAATATTTTTTTTTCCAAAGTAACTAAAAAATATTTTTTTTCCCAAAGTAACTAAAAAAATATTTTTTTTTCCAAAGTAACTAAAAAAATATTTTTTTTTCCAAAGTAACTAAAAAAATATTTTTTTTCCAAAGTAACTAAAAAAATATTTTTTTTTCCAAAGTAACTAAAAAAATATTTTTTTTTCCAAAGAAACTAAAAAAATATTTTTTTTTCCAAAGTAACTAAAAAAATATTTTTTTTTCCAAAGTAACTAAAAAAATATTTTTTTTCCAAAGTAACTAAAAAAAAATTTTTTTTTCCAAAGAAACTAAAAAAATATTTTTTTTTCCAAAGTAACTAAAAAAATATTTTTTTTCCAAAGTAACTAAAAAAATATTTTTTTTTCCAAAATAACTAAAAAAATATTTTTTTTTCCAAAGTAACTAAAAAAATATTTTTTTTCCAAAGTAACTAAAAAAATATTTTTTTTTCCAAAGTAACTAAAAAAATATTTTTTTTTCCAAAGTAACTAAAAAAATATTTTTTTTTCCAAAGTAACTAAAAAAATATTTTTTTTTCCAAAGAAACTAAAAACATATTTTTTTTCCCAAAGAAACTAAAAAAATATTTTTTTTTCCAAAGTAACTAAAGAATTTTTATTTTTTCCAAAGAAACTAAAAAAATATTTTTTTTTCCAAAGTAACTAAAAAAAAAAATTTTTTTCCAAAGTAACTAAAAAAAATTTTTTTTTCCAAAGTAACTAAAAAAATATTTTTTTTTCCAAAGTAACTAAAAAAATATTTTTTTTCCCAAAGTAACAAAAAAAATATTTTTTTTTCCCAAAGAAACTAAAAAAATATTTTTTTTTCCAAAGTAACTAAAAAATATATTTTTTTTCCAAAGAAACTAAAAAAATATTTTTTTTCCCAAAGTAACAAAAAAAATATTATTTTTTTTCCAAAGAAACTAAAAAAATATTTTTTTTCCCCAAAGAAACTAAAAAAATATTTTTTTTTCCAAAGTAACAAAAAAAAATATTTTTTTTCCAAAGAAACTAAAAAAATATTTTTTTTCCCAAAGTAACAAAAAAAATATTTTTTTTTTCCAAAGAAACTAAAAAAATATTTTTTTTCCCCAAAGAAACTAAAAAAATATTTTTTTTTCCAAAGTAACTAAAAAAAATATTTTTTTTCCAAAGAAACTAAAAAAATATTTTTTTTTTCCAAAGTAACTAAAAAATATTTTTTTTTCCAAAGTAACTAAAAAAATATTTTTTTTTCCAAAGTAACTAAAAAAATATTTTTTTTTCCAAAGTAACTAAAAAAATATTTTTTTTTCCAAAGAAACTAAAAAAATATTTTTTTTTCCAAAGAAACTAAAAAAATATTTTTTTTTCCAAAGTAACTAAAAAAATATTTTTTTTTCCAAAGTAACTAAAAAAATATTTTTTTTTCCAAAATAACTAAAAAAATATTTTTTTTTCCAAAGTAACTAAAAAAATATTTTTTTTCCAAAGTAACTAAAAAAATATTTTTTTTCCCAAAGTAACTAAAAAAATATTTTTTTTTCCAAAGAAACTAAAAAAATATTTTTTTTTCAAAGTAACTAAAAAAAAAAATTTTTTCCAAAGTAACTAAAAAAATATTTTTTTTTCCAAAGTAACTAAAAAAATATTTTTTTTCCAAAGTAACAAAAAAAATATTTTTTTTTTCCAAAGAAACTAAAAAAATATTTTTTTTTCCCAAAGAAACTAAAAAAATATTTTTTTTTCCAAAGTAACTAAAAAAAATATTTTTTTTCCAAAGAAACTAAAAAAATATTTTTTTTTCCAAAGTAACTAAAAAATATTTTTTTTTCCAAAGTAACTAAAAAAATATTTTTTTTTCCAAAGTAACTAAAAAAATATTTTTTTTTCCAAAGTAACTAAAAAAATATTTTTTTTTCCAAAGTAACTAAAAAAATATTTTTTTTTCCAAAGTAACTAAAAAAATATTTTTTTTTCCAAAGTAACTAAAAAAATATTTTTTTTTCCAAAGTAACTAAAAAAATATTTTTTTTTCCAAAGAAACTAAAAAAATATTTTTTTTTCCAAAGTAACTAAAAAAATATTTTTTTTTCCAAAGTAACTAAAAAAATATTTTTTTTTCCAAAGTAACTAAAAAAATATTTTTTTTTCCAAAATAACTAAAAAAATATTTTTTTTTCCAAAGTAACTAAAAAAATATTTTTTTTCCAAAGTAACTAAAAAAAAATTTTTTTTTCCAAAGAAACTAAAAAAATATTTTTTTTTCCAAAGTAACTAAAAAAATATTTTTTTTCCAAAGTAACTAAAAAAATATTTTTTTTTCCAAAATAACTAAAAAAATATTTTTTTTTCCAAAGTAACTAAAAAAATATTTTTTTTCCAAAGTAACTAAAAAAATATTTTTTTTTCCAAAGTAACTAAAAAAATATTTTTTTTTTCCAAAGTAACTAAAAAAATATTTTTTTTTCCAAAGAAACTAAAAAAATATTTTTTTTTCCAAAGTAACTAAAAAAATATTTTTTTTCCCAAAGTAACTAAAAAAATATTTTTTTTTCCAAAGAAACTAAAAAAATATTTTTTTTTCCAAAGTAACTAAAAAAATATTTTTTTTTCCAAAGTAACTAAAAAAATATTTTTTTTTCCAAAGTAACTAAAAAAATATTTTTTTTTCCAAAATAACTAAAAAAATATTTTTTTTTCCAAAGTAACTAAAAAAATATTTTTTTTCCAAAGTAACTAAAAAAATATTTTTTTTTCCAAAGAAACTAAAAAAATATTTTTTTTTCCAAAGTAACTAAAAAAATATTTTTTTTCCAAAGTAACTAAAAAAAAATTTTTTTTTCCAAAGAAACTAAAAAAATATTTTTTTTTCCAAAGTAACTAAAAAAATATTTTTTTTCCAAAGTAACTAAAAAAAAATTTTTTTTTCCAAAGAAACTAAAAAAATATTTTTTTTTCAAAGTAACTAAAAAAAAAAAATTTTTTCCAAAGTAACTAAAAAAATATTTTTTTTTCCAAAGTAACTAAAAAAATATTTTTTTTCCAAAGTAACAAAAAAAATATTTTTTTTTTCCAAAGAAACTAAAAAAATATTTTTTTTTCCCAAAGAAACTAAAAAAATATTTTTTTTTCCAAAGTAACTAAAAAAAATATTTTTTTTCCAAAGAAACTAAAAAAATATTTTTTTTTCCAAAGTAACTAAAAAATATTTTTTTTTCCAAAGTAACTAAAAAAATATTTTTTTTTCCAAAGTAACTAAAAAAATATTTTTTTTTCCAAAGTAACTAAAAAAATATTTTTTTTTCCAAAGTAACTAAAAAAATATTTTTTTTTCCAAAGTAACTAAAAAAATATTTTTTTTTCCAAAGTAACTAAAAAAATATTTTTTTTTCCAAAGTAACTAAAAAAATATTTTTTTTTCCAAAGAAACTAAAAAAATATTTTTTTTTCCAAAGTAACTAAAAAAATATTTTTTTTTCCAAAGTAACTAAAAAAATATTTTTTTTTCCAAAGTAACTAAAAAAATATTTTTTTTTCCAAAATAACTAAAAAAATATTTTTTTTTCCAAAGTAACTAAAAAAATATTTTTTTTCCAAAGTAACTAAAAAAAAATTTTTTTTTCCAAAGAAACTAAAAAAATATTTTTTTTTCCAAAGTAACTAAAAAAATATTTTTTTTCCAAAGTAACTAAAAAAATATTTTTTTTTCCAAAATAACTAAAAAAATATTTTTTTTTCCAAAGTAACTAAAAAAATATTTTTTTTCCAAAGTAACTAAAAAAATATTTTTTTTTCCAAAGTAACTAAAAAAATATTTTTTTTTTCCAAAGTAACTAAAAAAATATTTTTTTTTCCAAAGAAACTAAAAAAATATTTTTTTTTCCAAAGTAACTAAAAAAATATTTTTTTTCCCAAAGTAACTAAAAAAATATTTTTTTTTCCAAAGAAACTAAAAAAATATTTTTTTTTCCAAAGTAACTAAAAAAATATTTTTTTTTCCAAAGTAACTAAAAAAATATTTTTTTTTCCAAAGTAACTAAAAAAATATTTTTTTTTCCAAAATAACTAAAAAAATATTTTTTTTTCCAAAGTAACTAAAAAAATATTTTTTTTCCAAAGTAACTAAAAAAATATTTTTTTTTCCAAAGAAACTAAAAAAATATTTTTTTTTCCAAAGTAACTAAAAAAATATTTTTTTTTCCAAAGTAACTAAAAAAATATTTTTTTTTCCAAAGTAACTAAAAAAATATTTTTTTTTCCAAAATAACTAAAAAAATATTTTTTTTTCCAAAGTAACTAAAAAATATATTTTTTTTCCAAAGAAACTAAAAAAATATTTTTTTTCCCAAAGTAACAAAAAAAATATTTTTTTTTTCCAAAGAAACTAAAAAAATATTTTTTTTCCCCAAAGAAACTAAAAAAATATTTTTTTTTCCAAAGTAACAAAAAAAAATATTTTTTTTCCAAAGAAACTAAAAAAATATTTTTTTTCCCAAAGTAACAAAAAAAATATTTTTTTTTTCCAAAGAAACTAAAAAAATATTTTTTTTCCCCAAAGAAACTAAAAAAATATTTTTTTTTCCAAAGTAACTAAAAAAAATATTTTTTTTCCAAAGAAACTAAAAAAATATTTTTTTTTTCCAAAGTAACTAAAAAATATTTTTTTTTCCAAAGTAACTAAAAAAATATTTTTTTTTCCAAAGTAACTAAAAAAATATTTTTTTTTCCAAAGTAACTAAAAAAATATTTTTTTTTCCAAAGAAACTAAAAAAATATTTTTTTTTCCCAAAGAAACTAAAAAAATATTTTTTTTTCCAAAGTAACTAAAAAAATATTTTTTTTTCCAAAGTAACTAAAAAAATATTTTTTTTCCAAAGAAACTAAAAAAATATTTTTTTTTCCAAAGTAACTAAAAAATATTTTTTTTCCCAAAGTAACTAAAAAAATATTTTTTTTTCCAAAGTAACTAAAAAAATATTTTTTTTTCCAAAGTAACTAAAAAAATATTTTTTTTCCAAAGTAACTAAAAAAATATTTTTTTTTCCAAAGTAACTAAAAAAATATTTTTTTTTCCAAAGAAACTAAAAAAATATTTTTTTTTCCAAAGTAACTAAAAAAATATTTTTTTTTCCAAAGTAACTAAAAAAATATTTTTTTTCCAAAGTAACTAAAAAAAAATTTTTTTTTCCAAAGAAACTAAAAAAATATTTTTTTTTCCAAAGTAACTAAAAAAATATTTTTTTTCCAAAGTAACTAAAAAAATATTTTTTTTTCCAAAATAACTAAAAAAATATTTTTTTTTCCAAAGTAACTAAAAAAATATTTTTTTTCCAAAGTAACTAAAAAAATATTTTTTTTTCCAAAGTAACTAAAAAAATATTTTTTTTTCCAAAGTAACTAAAAAAATATTTTTTTTTCCAAAGTAACTAAAAAAATATTTTTTTTTCCAAAGAAACTAAAAACATATTTTTTTTCCCAAAGAAACTAAAAAAATATTTTTTTTTCCAAAGTAACTAAAGAATTTTTATTTTTTCCAAAGAAACTAAAAAAATATTTTTTTTTCCAAAGTAACTAAAAAAAAAAATTTTTTTCCAAAGTAACTAAAAAAAATTTTTTTTTCCAAAGTAACTAAAAAAATATTTTTTTTTCCAAAGTAACTAAAAAAATATTTTTTTTCCCAAAGTAACAAAAAAAATATTTTTTTTTCCCAAAGAAACTAAAAAAATATTTTTTTTTCCAAAGTAACTAAAAAATATATTTTTTTTCCAAAGAAACTAAAAAAATATTTTTTTTCCCAAAGTAACAAAAAAAATATTTTTTTTTTCCAAAGAAACTAAAAAAATATTTTTTTTCCCCAAAGAAACTAAAAAAATATTTTTTTTTCCAAAGTAACAAAAAAAAATATTTTTTTTCCAAAGAAACTAAAAAAATATTTTTTTTCCCAAAGTAACAAAAAAAATATTTTTTTTTTCCAAAGAAACTAAAAAAATATTTTTTTTCCCCAAAGAAACTAAAAAAATATTTTTTTTTCCAAAGTAACTAAAAAAAATATTTTTTTTCCAAAGAAACTAAAAAAATATTTTTTTTTTCCAAAGTAACTAAAAATATTTTTTTTTCCAAAGTAACTAAAAAAATATTTTTTTTTCCAAAGTAACTAAAAAAATATTTTTTTTTTCCAAAGTAACTAAAAAAATATTTTTTTTTCCAAAGAAACTAAAAAAATATTTTTTTTTTCCAAAGAAACTAAAAAAATATTTTTTTTTTCCAAAGTAACTAAAAAAATATTTTTTTTTCCAAAGTAACTAAAAAAATATTTTTTTTTTCCAAAATAACTAAAAAATATTTTTTTTTCCAAAGTAACTAAAAAAATATTTTTTTTCCAAAGTAACTAAAAAAATATTTTTTTTCCCAAAGTAACTAAAAAAATATTTTTTTTTCCAAAGAAACTAAAAAAATATTTTTTTTTCAAAGTAACTAAAAAAAAAAAAATTTTTCCAAAGTAACTAAAAAATATTTTTTTTTCCAAAGTAACTAAAAAAATATTTTTTTTCCAAGTAACAAAAAAATATTTTTTTTTTTCCAAAGAAACTAAAAAAATATTTTTTTTTCCCAAAGAAACTAAAAAAATATTTTTTTTTTCCAAAGTAACTAAAAAAATATTTTTTTTCCAAAGAAACTAAAAAAATATTTTTTTTTCCAAAGTAACTAAAAATATTTTTTTTTCCAAAGTAACTAAAAAATATTTTTTTTTCCAAAGTAACTAAAAAAATATTTTTTTTTCCAAAGTAACTAAAAAAATATTTTTTTTTCCAAAGTAACTAAAAAAATATTTTTTTTTCCAAAGTAACTAAAAAAATATTTTTTTTTCCAAAGTAACTAAAAAAATATTTTTTTTTCCAAAGTAACTAAAAAAATATTTTTTTTTCCAAAGAAACTAAAAAAATATTTTTTTTTCCAAAGTAACTAAAAAAATATTTTTTTTTCCAAAGTAACTAAAAAAATATTTTTTTTTCCAAAGTAACTAAAAAAATATTTTTTTTTCCAAAATAACTAAAAAAATATTTTTTTTTCCAAAGTAACTAAAAAAATATTTTTTTTCCAAAGTAACTAAAAAAAAATTTTTTTTTCCAAAGAAACTAAAAAAATATTTTTTTTTCCAAAGTAACTAAAAAAATATTTTTTTTCCAAAGTAACTAAAAAAATATTTTTTTTTCCAAAATAACTAAAAAAATATTTTTTTTTCCAAAGTAACTAAAAAAATATTTTTTTTCCAAAGTAACTAAAAAAATATTTTTTTTTCCAAAGTAACTAAAAAAATATTTTTTTTTTCCAAAGTAACTAAAAAAATATTTTTTTTTCCAAAGAAACTAAAAAAATATTTTTTTTTCCAAAGTAACTAAAAAAATATTTTTTTTCCCAAAGTAACTAAAAAAATATTTTTTTTTCCAAAGAAACTAAAAAAATATTTTTTTTTCCAAAGTAACTAAAAAAATATTTTTTTTTCCAAAGTAACTAAAAAAATATTTTTTTTTCCAAAGTAACTAAAAAAATATTTTTTTTTCCAAAATAACTAAAAAAATATTTTTTTTTCCAAAGTAACTAAAAAAATATTTTTTTTCCAAAGTAACTAAAAAAATATTTTTTTTTCCAAAGAAACTAAAAAAATATTTTTTTTTCCAAAGTAACTAAAAAAATATTTTTTTTCCAAAGTAACTAAAAAAAATTTTTTTTTCCAAAGAAACTAAAAAAATATTTTTTTTTCCAAAGTAACTAAAAAATATTTTTTTTCCAAAGTAACTAAAAAAATTTTTTTTTCCAAAGAAACTAAAAAATATTTTTTTTCAAAGTAACTAAAAAAAAAAATTTTTTCCAAAGTAACTAAAAAATATTTTTTTTTCCAAAGTAACTAAAAAAATATTTTTTTTCCAAAGTAACAAAAAAAATATTTTTTTTTTTCCAAAGAAACTAAAAAAATATTTTTTTTTCCCAAAGAAACTAAAAAAATATTTTTTTTTCCAAAGTAACTAAAAAAATATTTTTTTTCCAAAGAAACTAAAAAAATATTTTTTTTTTCCAAAGTAACTAAAAAATATTTTTTTTTCCAAAGTAACTAAAAAAATATTTTTTTTTCCAAAGTAACTAAAAAAATATTTTTTTTTCCAAAGTAACTAAAAAAATATTTTTTTTTCCAAAGTAACTAAAAAAAAAAAAAATATTTTTTTTCCAAAGTAACTAAAAAAATATTTTTTTTCCAAAGTAACTAAAAAAATATTTTTTTTTCAAAGTAACTAAAAAAATATTTTTTTTTCCAAAGAAACTAAAAAAATATTTTTTTTTCCAAAGTAACTAAAAAAATATTTTTTTTTCCAAAGTAACTAAAAAAATATTTTTTTTTCCAAAGTAACTAAAAAAATATTTTTTTTTCCAAAATAACTAAAAAAATATTTTTTTTTCCAAAGTAACTAAAAAAATATTTTTTTTCCAAAGTAACTAAAAAAAATTTTTTTTTCCAAAGAAACTAAAAAAATATTTTTTTTTCCAAAGTAACTAAAAAAATATTTTTTTTCCAAAGTAACTAAAAAAATATTTTTTTTTCCAAAATAACTAAAAAATATTTTTTTTTCCAAAGTAACTAAAAAAATATTTTTTTTCCAAAGTAACTAAAAAAATATTTTTTTTTCCAAAGTAACTAAAAAAATATTTTTTTTTTCCAAAGTAACTAAAAAAATATTTTTTTTCCAAAGAAACTAAAAAAATATTTTTTTTTCCAAAGTAACTAAAAAAATATTTTTTTTCCCAAAGTAACTAAAAAATATTTTTTTTTCCAAAGAAACTAAAAAAATATTTTTTTTCCAAAGTAACTAAAAAAATATTTTTTTTTCCAAAGTAACTAAAAAAATATTTTTTTTTCCAAAGTAACTAAAAAAATATTTTTTTTCCAAAATAACTAAAAAAATATTTTTTTTTCCAAAGTAACTAAAAAAATATTTTTTTTCCAAAGTAACTAAAAAAATATTTTTTTTTCCAAAGAAACTAAAAAAATATTTTTTTTTCCAAAGTAACTAAAAAAATATTTTTTTTTCCAAAGTAACTAAAAAAATATTTTTTTTTCCAAAGTAACTAAAAAAATATTTTTTTTTCCAAAATAACTAAAAAAATATTTTTTTTTCCAAAGTAACTAAAAAAATATTTTTTTTCCAAAGTAACTAAAAAAAAATTTTTTTTTCCAAAGAAACTAAAAAAATATTTTTTTTTCCAAAGTAACTAAAAAAATATTTTTTTTCCAAAGTAACTAAAAAAAAATTTTTTTTTCCAAAGAAACTAAAAAAATATTTTTTTTTTCCAAAGTAACTAAAAAAATATTTTTTTTCCAAAGTAACTAAAAAAATATTTTTTTTTCCAAAATAACTAAAAAAATATTTTTTTTTCCAAAGTAACTAAAAAAATATTTTTTTTCCAAAGTAACTAAAAAAATATTTTTTTTTCCAAAGTAACTAAAAAAATATTTTTTTTTTCCAAAGTAACTAAAAAAATATTTTTTTTTCCAAAGAAACTAAAAAAATATTTTTTTTTCCAAAGTAACTAAAAAAATATTTTTTTTCCCAAAGTAACTAAAAAAATATTTTTTTTTCCAAAGAAACTAAAAAAATATTTTTTTTTCCAAAGTAACTAAAAAAATATTTTTTTTTCCAAAGTAACTAAAAAAATATTTTTTTTTCCAAAGTAACTAAAAAAATATTTTTTTTTCCAAAGTAACTAAAAAAATATTTTTTTTTCCAAAGTAACTAAAAAAATATTTTTTTTTCCAAAGAAACTAAAAAAATATTTTTTTTTCCAAAGTAACTAAAAAAATATTTTTTTTTCCAAAGTAACTAAAAAAATATTTTTTTTTCCAAAGTAACTAAAAAAATATTTTTTTTCCAAAGTAACTAAAAAAAAAATTTTTTTTCCAAAGAAACTAAAAAAATATTTTTTTTTTCCAAAGTAACTAAAAAAATATTTTTTTTCCAAAGTAACTAAAAAAATATTTTTTTTTCCAAAATAACTAAAAAAATATTTTTTTTTCCAAAGTAACTAAAAAAATATTTTTTTTCCAAAGTAACTAAAAAAATATTTTTTTTTCCAAAGTAACTAAAAAAATATTTTTTTTTTCCAAAGTAACTAAAAAAATATTTTTTTTTCCAAAGAAACTAAAAAAATATTTTTTTTTCCAAAGTAACTAAAAAAATATTTTTTTTCCCAAAGTAACTAAAAAAATATTTTTTTTCCAAAGAAACTAAAAAAATATTTTTTTTTCCAAAGTAACTAAAAAAATATTTTTTTTTCCAAAGTAACTAAAAAAATATTTTTTTTTCCAAAGTAACTAAAAAAATATTTTTTTTTCCAAAATAACTAAAAAAATATTTTTTTTTCCAAAGTAACTAAAAAAATATTTTTTTTCCAAAGTAACTAAAAAAATATTTTTTTTTCCAAAGAAACTAAAAAAATATTTTTTTTTCCAAAGTAACTAAAAAAATATTTTTTTTTCCAAAGTAACTAAAAAAATATTTTTTTTTCCAAAGTAACTAAAAAAATATTTTTTTTTCCAAAATAACTAAAAAAATATTTTTTTTTCCAAAGTAACTAAAAAAATATTTTTTTTCCAAAGTAACTAAAAAAAAATTTTTTTTTTCCAAAGAAACTAAAAAAATATTTTTTTTTCCAAAGTAACTAAAAAAATATTTTTTTTCCAAAGTAACTAAAAAAAAATTTTTTTTTCCAAAGAAACTAAAAAAATATTTTTTTTTCCAAAGTAACTAAAAAAATATTTTTTTTCCAAAGTAACTAAAAAAATATTTTTTTTTCCAAAATAACTAAAAAAATATTTTTTTTTCCAAAGTAACTAAAAAAATATTTTTTTTCCAAAGTAACTAAAAAAATATTTTTTTTTCCAAAGTAACTAAAAAAATATTTTTTTTTTCCAAAGTAACTAAAAAAATATTTTTTTTTCCAAAGAAACTAAAAAAATATTTTTTTTTCCAAAGTAACTAAAAAAATATTTTTTTTCCCAAAGTAACTAAAAAAATATTTTTTTTTCCAAAGAAACTAAAAAAATATTTTTTTTTCCAAAGTAACTAAAAAAATATTTTTTTTTCCAAAGTAACTAAAAAAATATTTTTTTTTCCAAAGTAACTAAAAAAATATTTTTTTTTCCAAAATAACTAAAAAAATATTTTTTTTTCCAAAGTAACTAAAAAAATATTTTTTTTCCAAAGTAACTAAAAAAATATTTTTTTTTCCAAAGAAACTAAAAAAATATTTTTTTTTCCAAAGTAACTAAAAAAAAAATTTTTTTTCCAAAGTAACTAAAAAAATATTTTTTTTTCCAAAGTAACTAAAAAAATATTTTTTTTCCAAAGTAACAAAAAAAATATTTTTTTTTTCCAAAGAAACTAAAAAAATATTTTTTTTTCCCAAAGAAACTAAAAAAATATTTTTTTTTCCAAAGTAACTAAAAAAAATATTTTTTTTCCAAAGAAACTAAAAAAATATTTTTTTTTCCAAAGTAACTAAAAAATATTTTTTTTTCCAAAGTAACTAAAAAAATATTTTTTTTTCCAAAGTAACTAAAAAAATATTTTTTTTTCCAAAGTAACTAAAAAAATATTTTTTTTTCCAAAGTAACTAAAAAAATATTTTTTTTTCCAAAGTAACTAAAAAAATATTTTTTTTTCCAAAGTAACTAAAAAAATATTTTTTTTTCCAAAGTAACTAAAAAAATATTTTTTTTTCCAAAGAAACTAAAAAAATATTTTTTTTTCCAAAGTAACTAAAAAAATATTTTTTTTTCCAAAGTAACTAAAAAAATATTTTTTTTTCCAAAGTAACTAAAAAAATATTTTTTTTTTCCAAAATAACTAAAAAAATATTTTTTTTTCCAAAGTAACTAAAAAAATATTTTTTTTCCAAAGTAACTAAAAAAAAAAATTTTTTTCCAAAGAAACTAAAAAAATATTTTTTTTTCCAAAGTAACTAAAAAAATATTTTTTTTCCAAAGTAACTAAAAAAATATTTTTTTTTCCAAAATAACTAAAAAAATATTTTTTTTTCCAAAGTAACTAAAAAAATATTTTTTTTCCAAAGTAACTAAAAAAATATTTTTTTTTCCAAAGTAACTAAAAAAATATTTTTTTTTCCAAAGTAACTAAAAAAATATTTTTTTTTCCAAAGAAACTAAAAAAATATTTTTTTTTCCAAAGAAACTAAAAACATATTTTTTTCCCAAAGAAACTAAAAAAATATTTTTTTTTCCAAAGTAACTAAAGAATTTTTATTTTTTCCAAAGAAACTAAAAAAATATTTTTTTTTCCAAAGTAACTAAAAAAAAAAATCTTTTTCCAAAGTAACTAAAAAAAATTTTTTTTTCCAAAGTAACTAAAAAAATATTTTTTTTTCCAAAGTAACTAAAAAAATATTTTTTTTCCCAAAGTAACAAAAAAAATATTTTTTTTTTCCAAAGTAACTAAAAAAATATTTTTTTTTCCCAAAGAAACTAAAAAAATATTTTTTTTTCCCAAAGAAACTAAAAAAATATTTTTTTTCCCAAAGTAACAAAAAAAATATTTTTTTTTTCCAAAGTAACTAAAAAAATATTTTTTTTTTCCAAAGAAACTAAAAAAATATTTTTTTTTCCCAAAGAAACTAAAAAAATATTTTTTTTTCCAAAGTAACTAAAAAAAATATTTTTTTTCCAAAGAAACTAAAAAAATATTTTTTTTTCCAAAGTAACTAAAAAATATTTTTTTTTCCAAAGTAACTAAAAAAATATTTTTTTTTCCAAAGTAACTAAAAAAATATTTTTTTTTCCAAAGTAACTAAAAAAATATTTTTTTTTCCAAAGTAACTAAAAAAATATTTTTTTTTCCAAAGTAACTAAAAAAATATTTTTTTTCCCAAAGTAACTAAAAAAATATTTTTTTTTCCAAAGTAACTAAAAAAATATTTTTTTTTCCAAAGTAACTAAAAAAATATTTTTTTTTCCAAAGTAACTAAAAAAATATTTTTTTTTCCAAAGAAACTAAAAAAATATTTTTTTTTCCAAAGTAACTAAAAAAATATTTTTTTTTCCAAAGTAACTAAAAAAATATTTTTTTTCCCAAAGTAACTAAAAAAATATTTTTTTTTCCAAAATAACTAAAAAAATATTTTTTTTTCCAAAGTAACTAAAAAAATATTTTTTTTCCAAAGTAACTAAAAAAAAATTTTTTTTTCCAAAGAAACTAAAAAAATATTTTTTTTTCCAAAGTAACTAAAAAAAAAAAATTTTTTCCAAAGTAACTAAAAAAATATTTTTTTTTCCAAAGTAACTAAAAAAATATTTTTTTTTCCAAAGTAACTAAAATATTTTTTTTTTTCCAAAGAAACTAAAAAAATATTTTTTTTTCCAAAGTAACTAAAAAAATATTTTTTTTTCCAAAGTAACTAAAAAAATATTTTTTTTTCCAAAGAAACTAAAAACATATTTTTTTTCCCAAAGAAACTAAAAAAATATTTTTTTTTCCAAAGTAACTAAAGAATTTTTATTTTTTCCAAAGAAACTAAAAAAATATTTTTTTTTCCAAAGTAACTAAAAAAAATTTTTTTTTTCCAAAGTAACTAAAAAAATTTTTTTTTTCCAAAGTAACTAAAAAAATATTTTTTTTTCCAAAGTAACTAAAAAAATATTTTTTTTCCAAAGTAACTAAAAAAATATTTTTTTTCCAAAGTAACTAAAAAAATATTTTTTTTTCCAAAGTAACTAAAAAAATATTTTTTTTTTCCAAAGTAACTAAAAAAATATTTTTTTTTCCAAAGAAACTAAAAAAATATTTTTTTTTCCAAAGTAACTAAAAAAATATTTTTTTTCCCAAAGTAACTAAAAAAATATTTTTTTTTCCAAAGAAACTAAAAAAATATTTTTTTTTCCAAAGTAACTAAAAAAATATTTTTTTTTCCAAAGAAACTAAAAAAATATTTTTTTTTCCAAAGTAACTAAAAAAAAAATTTTTTTTCCAAAGTAACTAAAAAAATATTTTTTTTTCCAAAGTAACTAAAAAAATATTTTTTTTCCAAAGTAACAAAAAAAAAATTTTTTTTTTCCAAAGAAACTAAAAAAATATTTTTTTCCCCAAAGAAACTAAAAAAATATTTTTTTTTCCAAAGTAACTAAAAAAAATATTTTTTTTCCAAAGAAACTAAAAAAATATTTTTTTTTCCAAAGTAACTAAAAAATATTTTTTTTTCCAAAGTAACTAAAAAAATATTTTTTTTTCCAAAGTAACTAAAAAAATATATTTTTTTCCAAAGTAACTAAAAAAATATTTTTTTTTCCAAAGTAACTAAAAAAATATTTTTTTTTCCAAAGTAACTAAAAAAATATTTTTTTTTCCAAAGTAACTAAAAAAATATTTTTTTTTCCAAAGTAACTAAAAAAATATTTTTTTTTCCAAAGAAACTAAAAAAATATTTTTTTTTCCAAAGTAACTAAAAAAATATTTTTTTTTCCAAAGTAACTAAAAAAATATTTTTTTTTCCAAAGTAACTAAAAAAATATTTTTTTTTCCAAAATAACTAAAAAAATATTTTTTTTTCCAAAGTAACTAAAAAAATATTTTTTTTCCAAAGTAACTAAAAAAAAAAATTTTTTTCCAAAGAAACTAAAAAAATATTTTTTTTTCCAAAGTAACTAAAAAAATATTTTTTTTCCAAAGTAACTAAAAAAATATTTTTTTTTCCAAAATAACTAAAAAAATATTTTTTTTTCCAAAGTAACTAAAAAAATATT
Organism: Melanostigma gelatinosum; assembly: GCF_949748355.1. Classification (NCBI taxonomy): domain Eukaryota; kingdom Metazoa; phylum Chordata; class Actinopteri; order Perciformes; family Zoarcidae; genus Melanostigma; species Melanostigma gelatinosum. The sequence continues at coordinate 79,217 of NW_027634859.1, read as the reverse complement.
TTTTTTCCAAAGTAACTAAAAAAATATTTTTTTTTCCAAAGTAACTAAAAAAATATTTTTTTTTCCAAAGTAACTAAAAAAATATTTTTTTTTCCAAAGTAACTAAAAAAATATTTTTTTTTCCAAAGAAACTAAAAACATATTTTTTTTCCCAAAGAAACTAAAAAAATATTTTTTTTTCCAAAGTAACTAAAGAATTTTTATTTTTTCCAAAGAAACTAAAAAAATATTTTTTTTTCCAAAGTAACTAAAAAAAAATTTTTTTTTCCAAAGTAACTAAAAAAAATTTTTTTTTCCAAAGTAACTAAAAAAATATTTTTTTTTCCAAAGTAACTAAAAAAATATTTTTTTTTCCAAAGTAACTAAAAAAATATTTTTTTTTTCCAAAGTAACTAAAAAATATTTTTTTTTCCAAAGTAACTAAAAAAATATTTTTTTTTCCAAAGTAACTAAAAAAATATTTTTTTTCCAAAGTAACAAAAAAAATATTTTTTTTTTCCAAAGAAACTAAAAAAATATTTTTTTTTCCCAAAGAAACTAAAAAAATATTTTTTTTTCCAAAGTAACTAAAAAAAATATTTTTTTTCCAAAGAAACTAAAAAAATATTTTTTTTTCCAAAGTAACTAAAAAATATTTTTTTTTCCAAAGTAACTAAAAAAATATTTTTTTTTCCAAAGTAACTAAAAAAATATTTTTTTTTCCAAAGTAACTAAAAAAATATTTTTTTTTCCAAAGTAACTAAAAAAATATTTTTTTTTCCAAAGTAACTAAAAAAATATTTTTTTTTCCAAAGTAACTAAAAAAATATTTTTTTTTCCAAAGTAACTAAAAAAATATTTTTTTTTCCAAAGAAACTAAAAAAATATTTTTTTTTCCAAAGTAACTAAAAAAATATTTTTTTTTCCAAAGTAACTAAAAAAATATTTTTTTTTTCCAAAGTAACTAAAAAAATATTTTTTTTTCCAAAGAAACTAAAAAAATATTTTTTTTTCCAAAGTAACTAAAAAAATATTTTTTTTCCCAAAGTAACTAAAAAAATATTTTTTTTTCCAAAGAAACTAAAAAAATATTTTTTTTTCCAAAGTAACTAAAAAAATATTTTTTTTTCCAAAGTAACTAAAAAAATATTTTTTTTTCCAAAGTAACTAAAAAAATATTTTTTTTTCCAAAATAACTAAAAAAATATTTTTTTTTCCAAAGTAACTAAAAAAATATTTTTTTTCCAAAGTAACTAAAAAAATATTTTTTTTTCCAAAGAAACTAAAAAAATATTTTTTTTTCCAAAGTAACTAAAAAAATATTTTTTTTTCCAAAGTAACTAAAAAAATATTTTTTTTTCCAAAGTAACTAAAAAAATATTTTTTTTTCCAAAATAACTAAAAAAATATTTTTTTTTCCAAAGTAACTAAAAAAATATTTTTTTTCCAAAGTAACTAAAAAAAAAATTTTTTTTCCAAAGAAACTAAAAAAATATTTTTTTTTCCAAAGTAACTAAAAAAATATTTTTTTTCCAAAGTAACTAAAAAAATATTTTTTTTCCAAAGTAACTAAAAAAATATTTTTTTTTCCAAAGTAACTAAAAAAATATTTTTTTTTTCCAAAGTAACTAAAAAAATATTTTTTTTTCCAAAGAAACTAAAAAAATATTTTTTTTTCCAAAGTAACTAAAAAAATATTTTTTTTCCCAAAGTAACTAAAAAAATATTTTTTTTTCCAAAGAAACTAAAAAAATATTTTTTTTTCCAAAGTAACTAAAAAAATATTTTTTTTTCCAAAGTAACTAAAAAAATATTTTTTTTTCCAAAGTAACTAAAAAAATATTTTTTTTTCCAAAATAACTAAAAAAATATTTTTTTTTCCAAAGTAACTAAAAAAATATTTTTTTTCCAAAGTAACTAAAAAAATATTTTTTTTTCCAAAGAAACTAAAAAAATATTTTTTTTTCCAAAGTAACAAAAAAAAAAATTTTTTTTCCAAAGTAACTAAAAAAATATTTTTTTTTCCAAAGTAACTAAAAAAATATTTTTTTTCCAAAGTAACAAAAAAAATATTTTTTTTTTCCAAAGAAACTAAAAAAATATTTTTTTTTTCCCAAAGAAACTAAAAAAATATTTTTTTTTCCAAAGTAACTAAAAAAAATATTTTTTTTCCAAAGAAACTAAAAAAATATTTTTTTTTCCAAAGTAACTAAAAAATATTTTTTTTTCCAAAGTAACTAAAAAAATATTTTTTTTTCCAAAGTAACTAAAAAAATATTTTTTTTTCCAAAGTAACTAAAAAAATATTTTTTTTTCCAAAGTAACTAAAAAAATATTTTTTTTTCCAAAGTAACTAAAAAAATATTTTTTTTTCCAAAGTAACTAAAAAAATATTTTTTTTTCCAAAGTAACTAAAAAAATATTTTTTTTTCCAAAGAAACTAAAAAAATATTTTTTTTTCCAAAGTAACTAAAAAAAAAATTTTTTTTCCAAAGAAACTAAAAAAATATTTTTTTTTCCAAAGTAACTAAAAAAATATTTTTTTTCCAAAGTAACTAAAAAAATATTTTTTTTTCCAAAATAACTAAAAAAATATTTTTTTTTCCAAAGTAACTAAAAAAATATTTTTTTTCCAAAGTAACTAAAAAAATATTTTTTTTTCCAAAGTAACTAAAAAAATATTTTTTTTTTCCAAAGTAACTAAAAAAATATTTTTTTTTCCAAAGAAACTAAAAAAATATTTTTTTTTCCAAAGTAACTAAAAAAATATTTTTTTTCCCAAAGTAACTAAAAAAATATTTTTTTTTCCAAAGAAACTAAAAAAATATTTTTTTTTCCAAAGTAACTAAAAAAATATTTTTTTTTCCAAAGTAACTAAAAAAATATTTTTTTTTCCAAAGTAACTAAAAAAATATTTTTTTTTCCAAAATAACTAAAAAAATATTTTTTTTTCCAAAGTAACTAAAAAAATATTTTTTTTCCAAAGTAACTAAAAAAATATTTTTTTTTCCAAAGAAACTAAAAAAATATTTTTTTTTCCAAAGTAACTAAAAAAATATTTTTTTTTCCAAAGTAACTAAAAAAATATTTTTTTTTCCAAAGTAACTAAAAAAATATTTTTTTTTCCAAAATAACTAAAAAAATATTTTTTTTTCCAAAGTAACTAAAAAAATATTTTTTTTCCAAAGTAACTAAAAAAAAAAAATTTTTTCCAAAGAAACTAAAAAAATATTTTTTTTTCCAAAGTAACTAAAAAAATATTTTTTTTCCAAAGTAACTAAAAAAATATTTTTTTTTCCAAAATAACTAAAAAAATATTTTTTTTTCCAAAGTAACTAAAAAAATATTTTTTTTCCAAAGTAACTAAAAAAATATTTTTTTTTCCAAAGTAACTAAAAAAATATTTTTTTTTTCCAAAGTAACTAAAAAAATATTTTTTTTTCCAAAGAAACTAAAAAAATATTTTTTTTTCCAAAGTAACTAAAAAAATATTTTTTTTCCCAAAGTAACTAAAAAAATATTTTTTTTTCCAAAGAAACTAAAAAAATATTTTTTTTTCCAAAGTAACTAAAAAAATATTTTTTTTTCCAAAGTAACTAAAAAAATATTTTTTTTTCCAAAGTAACTAAAAAAATATTTTTTTTTCCAAAATAACTAAAAAAATATTTTTTTTTCCAAAGTAACTAAAAAAATATTTTTTTTCCAAAGTAACTAAAAAAATATTTTTTTTTCCAAAGAAACTAAAAAAATATTTTTTTTTCCAAAGTAACAAAAAAAAAAAAATTTTTTCCAAAGTAACTAAAAAAATATTTTTTTTTCCAAAGTAACTAAAAAAATATTTTTTTTCCAAAGTAACAAAAAAAATATTTTTTTTTTCCAAAGAAACTAAAAAAATATTTTTTTTTCCCAAAGAAACTAAAAAAATATTTTTTTTTCCAAAGTAACTAAAAAAAATATTTTTTTTCCAAAGAAACTAAAAAAATATTTTTTTTTCCAAAGTAACTAAAAAATATTTTTTTTTCCAAAGTAACTAAAAAAATATTTTTTTTTCCAAAGTAACTAAAAAAATATTTTTTTTTCCAAAGTAACTAAAAAAATATTTTTTTTTCCAAAGTAACTAAAAAAATATTTTTTTTTCCAAAGTAACTAAAAAAATATTTTTTTTTCCAAAGTAACTAAAAAAATATTTTTTTTTCCAAAGTAACTAAAAAAATATTTTTTTTTCCAAAGAAACTAAAAAAATATTTTTTTTTCCAAAGTAACTAAAAAAATATTTTTTTTTCCAAAGTAACTAAAAAAATATTTTTTTTTCCAAAGTAACTAAAAAAATATTTTTTTTTTCCAAAATAACTAAAAAAATATTTTTTTTTCCAAAGTAACTAAAAAAATATTTTTTTTCCAAAGTAACTAAAAAAAAATTTTTTTTTCCAAAGAAACTAAAAAAATATTTTTTTTTCCAAAGTAACTAAAAAAATATTTTTTTTCCAAAGTAACTAAAAAAATATTTTTTTTTCCAAAATAACTAAAAAAATATTTTTTTTTCCAAAGTAACTAAAAAAATATTTTTTTTCCAAAGTAACTAAAAAAATATTTTTTTTTCCAAAGTAACTAAAAAAATATTTTTTTTTCCAAAGTAACTAAAAAAATATTTTTTTTTCCAAAGAAACTAAAAAAATATTTTTTTTTCCAAAGAAACTAAAAACATATTTTTTTCCCAAAGAAACTAAAAAAATATTTTTTTTTCCAAAGTAACTAAAGAATTTTTATTTTTTCCAAAGAAACTAAAAAAATATTTTTTTTTCCAAAGTAACTAAAAAAAAATTTTTTTTTCCAAAGTAACTAAAAAAAAATTTTTTTTCCAAAGTAACTAAAAAAATATTTTTTTTTCCAAAGTAACTAAAAAAATATTTTTTTTCCCAAAGTAACAAAAAAAATATTTTTTTTTTCCAAAGTAACTAAAAAAATATTTTTTTTTCCCAAAGAAACTAAAAAAATATTTTTTTTTCCCAAAGAAACTAAAAAAATATTTTTTTTCCCAAAGTAACAAAAAAAATATTTTTTTTTTCCAAAGTAACTAAAAAAATATTTTTTTTTTCCAAAGAAACTAAAAAAATATTTTTTTTTCCCAAAGAAACTAAAAAAATATTTTTTTTTCCAAAGTAACTAAAAAAAATATTTTTTTTCCAAAGAAACTAAAAAAATATTTTTTTTTCCAAAGTAACTAAAAAATATTTTTTTTTCCAAAGTAACTAAAAAAATATTTTTTTTTCCAAAGTAACTAAAAAAATAATTTTTTTTCCAAAGTAACTAAAAAAATATTTTTTTTTCCAAAGTAACTAAAAAAATATTTTTTTTTCCAAAGTAACTAAAAAAATATTTTTTTTTCCAAAGTAACTAAAAAAATATTTTTTTTTCCAAAGTAACTAAAAAAATATTTTTTTTTCCAAAGTAACTAAAAAAATATTTTTTTTTCCAAAGTAACTAAAAAAATATTTTTTTTTCCAAAGAAACTAAAAAAATATTTTTTTTTCCAAAGTAACTAAAAAAATATTTTTTTTTCCAAAGTAACTAAAAAAATATTTTTTTTTCCAAAGTAACTAAAAAATATATTTTTTTTTCCAAAATAACTAAAAAAATATTTTTTTTTCCAAAGTAACTAAAAAAATATTTTTTTTCCAAAGTAACTAAAAAAAAAAAATTTTTTCCAAAGAAACTAAAAAAATATTTTTTTTTCCAAAGTAACTAAAAAAAAAAAATTTTTTCCAAAGTAACTAAAAAAATATTTTTTTTTCCAAAGTAACTAAAAAAATATTTTTTTTTCCAAAGTAACTAAAATATTTTTTTTTTTCCAAAGAAACTAAAAAAATATTTTTTTTTCCAAAGTAACTAAAAAAATATTTTTTTTTCCAAAGTAACTAAAAAAATATTTTTTTTTCCAAAGAAACTAAAAACATATTTTTTTTCCCAAAGAAACTAAAAAAATATTTTTTTTTCCAAAGTAACTAAAGAATTTTTATTTTTTCCAAAGAAACTAAAAAAATATTTTTTTTTCCAAAGTAACTAAAAAAAATTTTTTTTTTCCAAAGTAACTAAAAAAATTTTTTTTTTCCAAAGTAACTAAAAAAATATTTTTTTTTCCAAAGTAACTAAAAAAATATTTTTTTTCCAAAGTAACTAAAAAAATATTTTTTTTCCAAAGTAACTAAAAAAATATTTTTTTTTCCAAAGTAACTAAAAAAATATTTTTTTTTTCCAAAGTAACTAAAAAAATATTTTTTTTTCCAAAGAAACTAAAAAAATATTTTTTTTTCCAAAGTAACTAAAAAAATATTTTTTTTCCCAAAGTAACTAAAAAAATATTTTTTTTTCCAAAGAAACTAAAAAAATATTTTTTTTTCCAAAGTAACTAAAAAAATATTTTTTTTTCCAAAGAAACTAAAAAAATATTTTTTTTTCCAAAGTAACTAAAAAAAAAAATTTTTTTCCAAAGTAACTAAAAAAATATTTTTTTTTCCAAAGTAACTAAAAAAATATTTTTTTTCCAAAGTAACAAAAAAAAAATTTTTTTTTTCCAAAGAAACTAAAAAAATATTTTTTTTCCCCAAAGAAACTAAAAAAATATTTTTTTTTCCAAAGTAACTAAAAAAAATATTTTTTTTCCAAAGAAACTAAAAAAATATTTTTTTTTCCAAAGTAACTAAAAAATATTTTTTTTTCCAAAGTAACTAAAAAAATATTTTTTTTTCCAAAGTAACTAAAAAAATATATTTTTTTCCAAAGTAACTAAAAAAATATTTTTTTTTCCAAAGTAACTAAAAAAATATTTTTTTTTCCAAAGTAACTAAAAAAATATTTTTTTTTCCAAAGTAACTAAAAAAATATTTTTTTTTCCAAAGTAACTAAAAAAATATTTTTTTTTCCAAAGAAACTAAAAAAATATTTTTTTTTCCAAAGTAACTAAAAAAATATTTTTTTTTCCAAAGTAACTAAAAAAATATTTTTTTTTCCAAAGTAACTAAAAAAATATTTTTTTTTCCAAAATAACTAAAAAAATATTTTTTTTTCCAAAGTAACTAAAAAAATATTTTTTTTCCAAAGTAACTAAAAAAAAAAATTTTTTTCCAAAGAAACTAAAAAAATATTTTTTTTTCCAAAGTAACTAAAAAAATATTTTTTTTCCAAAGTAACTAAAAAAATATTTTTTTTTCCAAAATAACTAAAAAAATATTTTTTTTTCCAAAGTAACTAAAAAAATATTTTTTTTCCAAAGTAACTAAAAAAATATTTTTTTTTCCAAAGTAACTAAAAAAATATTTTTTTTTCCAAAGTAACTAAAAAAATATTTTTTTTTCCAAAGTAACTAAAAAAATATTTTTTTTTCCAAAGAAACTAAAAACATATTTTTTTTCCCAAAGAAACTAAAAAAATATTTTTTTTTCCAAAGTAACTAAAGAATTTTTATTTTTTCCAAAGAAACTAAAAAAATATTTTTTTTTCCAAAGTAACTAAAAAAAATTTTTTTTTTCCAAAGTAACTAAAAAAATTTTTTTTTTCCAAAGTAACTAAAAAAATATTTTTTTTTCCAAAGTAACTAAAAAAATATTTTTTTTCCAAAGAAACTAAAAAAATATTTTTTTTTCCAAAGTAACTAAAAAATATTTTTTTTTCCAAAGTAACTAAAAAAATATTTTTTTTTCCAAAGTAACTAAAAAAATATTTTTTTTTCCAAAGTAACTAAAAAAATATTTTTTTTCCAAAGTAACTAAAAAAATATTTTTTTTTCCAAAGTAACTAAAAAAATATTTTTTTTTCCAAAGTAACTAAAAAAATATTTTTTTTTCCAAAGTAACTAAAAAAATATTTTTTTTTCCAAAGAAACTAAAAAAATATTTTTTTTTCCAAAGTAACTAAAAAAATATTTTTTTTTCCAAAGTAACTAAAAAAATATTTTTTTTCCAAAGTAACTAAAAAAAAATTTTTTTTTCCAAAGAAACTAAAAAAATATTTTTTTTTCCAAAGTAACTAAAAAAAATTTTTTTTTCCAAAGTAACTAAAAAAATATTTTTTTTTCCAAAATAACTAAAAAAATATTTTTTTTTCCAAAGTAACTAAAAAAATATTTTTTTTCCAAAGTAACTAAAAAAATATTTTTTTTTCCAAAGTAACTAAAAAAATATTTTTTTTTCCAAAGTAACTAAAAAAATATTTTTTTTTCCAAAGTAACTAAAAAAATATTTTTTTTTCCAAAGAAACTAAAAACATATTTTTTTTCCAAAGTAACTAAAAAAATATTTTTTTTTCCAAAGTAACTAAAAAAATATTTTTTTTCCAAAGTAACAAAAAAAATATTTTTTTTTTCCAAAGAAACTAAAAAAATATTTTTTTTTCCCAAAGAAACAAAAAAAATATTTTTTTTTCCAAAGTAACTAAAAAAAATATTTTTTTTCCAAAGAAACTAAAAAAATATTTTTTTTTCCAAAGTAACTAAAAAATATTTTTTTTTCCAAAGTAACTAAAAAAATATTTTTTTTTCCAAAGTAACTAAAAAAATATTTTTTTTTCCAAAGTAACTAAAAAAATATTTTTTTTTCCAAAGTAACTAAAAAAATATTTTTTTTTCCAAAGTAACTAAAAAAATATTTTTTTTTCCAAAGTAACTAAAAAAATATTTTTTTTTCCAAAGTAACTAAAAAAATATTTTTTTTTCCAAAGTAACTAAAAAAATATTTTTTTTTCCAAAGTAACTAAAAAAATATTTTTTTTTCCAAAGAAACTAAAAAAATATTTTTTTTTCCAAAGTAACTAAAAAAATATTTTTTTTTCCAAAGTAACTAAAAAAATATTTTTTTTTCCAAAGTAACTAAAAAAATATTTTTTTTTCCAAAATAACTAAAAAAATATTTTTTTTTCCAAAGTAACTAAAAAAATATTTTTTTTCCAAAGTAACTAAAAAAAAAATTTTTTTTCCAAAGAAACTAAAAAAATATTTTTTTTTCCAAAGTAACTAAAAAAATATTTTTTTTCCAAAGTAACTAAAAAAATATTTTTTTTTCCAAAATAACTAAAAAAATATTTTTTTTTCCAAAGTAACTAAAAAAATATTTTTTTTCCAAAGTAACTAAAAAAATATTTTTTTTTCCAAAGTAACTAAAAAAATATTTTTTTTTCCAAAGTAACTAAAAAAATATTTTTTTTTCCAAAGAAACTAAAAAAATATTTTTTTTTCCAAAGAAACTAAAAACATATTTTTTTCCCAAAGAAACTAAAAAAATATTTTTTTTTCCAAAGTAACTAAAGAATTTTTATTTTTTCCAAAGAAACTAAAAAAATATTTTTTTTTCCAAAGTAACTAAAAAAAAAATTTTTTTTCCAAAGTAACTAAAAAAAATTTTTTTTTCCAAAGTAACTAAAAAAATTTTTTTTTTTCCAAAGTAACTAAAAAAATATTTTTTTTCCCAAAGTAACAAAAAAAATATTTTTTTTTTCCAAAGTAACTAAAAAAATATTTTTTTTTCCCAAAGAAACTAAAAAAATATTTTTTTTTCCCAAAGAAACTAAAAAAATATTTTTTTTCCCAAAGTAACAAAAAAAATATTTTTTTTTTCCAAAGTAACTAAAAAAATATTTTTTTTTTCCAAAGAAACTAAAAAAATATTTTTTTTTCCCAAAGAAACTAAAAAAATATTTTTTTTTCCAAAGTAACTAAAAAAAATATTTTTTTTCCAAAGAAACTAAAAAAATATTTTTTTTTCCAAAGTAACTAAAAAATATTTTTTTTTCCAAAGTAACTAAAAAAATATTTTTTTTTCCAAAGTAACTAAAAAAATATTTTTTTTTCCAAAGTAACTAAAAAAATATTTTTTTTTCCAAAGTAACTAAAAAAATATTTTTTTTTCCAAAGTAACTAAAAAAATATTTTTTTTTCCAAAGTAACTAAAAAAATATTTTTTTTTCCAAAGTAACTAAAAAAATATTTTTTTTTCCAAAGTAACTAAAAAAATATTTTTTTTTCCAAAGTAACTAAAAAAATATTTTTTTTTCCAAAGAAACTAAAAAAATATTTTTTTTTCCAAAGTAACTAAAAAAATATTTTTTTTTCCAAAGTAACTAAAAAATATATTTTTTTTTCCAAAGTAACTAAAAAAATATTTTTTTTTCCAAAATAACTAAAAAAATATTTTTTTTTCCAAAGTAACTAAAAAAATATTTTTTTTCCAAAGTAACTAAAAAAAAATTTTTTTTTCCAAAGAAACTAAAAAAATATTTTTTTTTCCAAAGTAACTAAAAAAAAAAATTTTTTTCCAAAGTAACTAAAAAAATATTTTTTTTTCCAAAGTAACTAAAAAAATATTTTTTTTTCCAAAGTAACTAAAATATTTTTTTTTTTCCAAAGAAACTAAAAAAATATTTTTTTTTCCAAAGTAACTAAAAAAATATTTTTTTTTCCAAAGTAACTAAAAAAATATTTTTTTTTCCAAAGAAACTAAAAACATATTTTTTTTCCCAAAGAAACTAAAAAAATATTTTTTTTTCCAAAGTAACTAAAGAATTTTTATTTTTTCCAAAGAAACTAAAAAAATATTTTTTTTTCCAAAGTAACTAAAAAAAATTTTTTTTTTCCAAAGTAACTAAAAAAATTTTTTTTTTCCAAAGTAACTAAAAAAATATTTTTTTTTCCAAAGTAACTAAAAAAATATTTTTTTTCCAAAGTAACTAAAAAAATATTTTTTTTCCAAAGTAACTAAAAAAATATTTTTTTTTCCAAAGTAACTAAAAAAATATTTTTTTTTTCCAAAGTAACTAAAAAAATATTTTTTTTTCCAAAGAAACTAAAAAAATATTTTTTTTTCCAAAGTAACTAAAAAAATATTTTTTTTCCCAAAGTAACTAAAAAAATATTTTTTTTTCCAAAGAAACTAAAAAAATATTTTTTTTTCCAAAGTAACTAAAAAAATATTTTTTTTTCCAAAATAACTAAAAAAATATTTTTTTTTCCAAAGTAACTAAAAAAATATTTTTTTTCCAAAGTAACTAAAAAAATATTTTTTTTTCCAAAGAAACTAAAAAAATATTTTTTTTTCCAAAGTAACTAAAAAAAAAATTTTTTTTTCCAAAGTAACTAAAAAAATATTTTTTTTTCCAAAGTAACTAAAAAAATATTTTTTTTCCAAAGTAACAAAAAAAATATTTTTTTTTTCCAAAGAAACTAAAAAAATATTTTTTTTCCCCAAAGAAACTAAAAAAATATTTTTTTTTCCAAAGTAACTAAAAAAAATATTTTTTTTCCAAAGAAACTAAAAAAATATTTTTTTTTCCAAAGTAACTAAAAAATATTTTTTTTTCCAAAGTAACTAAAAAAATATTTTTTTTTCCAAAGTAACTAAAAAAATATTTTTTTTTCCAAAGTAACTAAAAAAATATTTTTTTTTCCAAAGTAACTAAAAAAAATATTTTTTTTTCCAAAGTAACTAAAAAAATATTTTTTTTTCCAAAGTAACTAAAAAAATATTTTTTTTTCCAAAGTAACTAAAAAAATATTTTTTTTTCCAAAGAAACTAAAAAAATATTTTTTTTTCCAAAGTAACTAAAAAAATATTTTTTTTTCCAAAGTAACTAAAAAAATATTTTTTTTTCCAAAGTAACTAAAAAAATATTTTTTTTTCCAAAATAACTAAAAAAATATTTTTTTTTCCAAAGTAACTAAAAAAATATTTTTTTTCCAAAGTAACTAAAAAAAAAATTTTTTTTCCAAAGAAACTAAAAAAATATTTTTTTTTCCAAAGTAACTAAAAAAATATTTTTTTTCCAAAGTAACTAAAAAAATATTTTTTTTTCCAAAATAACTAAAAAAATATTTTTTTTTCCAAAGTAACTAAAAAAATATTTTTTTTCCAAAGTAACTAAAAAAATATTTTTTTTTCCAAAGTAACTAAAAAAATATTTTTTTTTCCAAAGTAACTAAAAAATATTTTTTTTTCCAAAGTAACTAAAAAAATATTTTTTTTTCCAAAGTAACTAAAAAAATATTTTTTTTTCCAAAGTAACTAAAAAAATATTTTTTTTTTCCAAAGTAACTAAAAAAATATTTTTTTTTCCAAAGTAACTAAAAAAATATTTTTTTTTCCAAAGTAACTAAAAAAATATTTTTTTTTCCAAAGTAACTAAAAAAATATTTTTTTTTCCAAAGAAACTAAAAAAATATTTTTTTTTCCAAAGTAACTAAAAAAATATTTTTTTTTCCAAAGTAACTAAAAAAATATTTTTTTTTCCAAAGTAACTAAAAAAATATTTTTTTTTCCAAAATAACTAAAAAAATATTTTTTTTTCCAAAGTAACTAAAAAAATATTTTTTTTCCAAAGTAACTAAAAAAAAAATTTTTTTTCCAAAGAAACTAAAAAAATATTTTTTTTTTCCAAAGTAACTAAAAAAATATTTTTTTTCCAAAGTAACTAAAAAAATATTTTTTTTTCCAAAATAACTAAAAAAATATTTTTTTTTCCAAAGTAACTAAAAAAATATTTTTTTTCCAAAGTAACTAAAAAAATATTTTTTTTTCCAAAGTAACTAAAAAAATATTTTTTTTTCCAAAGTAACTAAAAAAATATTTTTTTTTCCAAAGAAACTAAAAAAATATTTTTTTTTCCAAAGTAACTAAAAAAATATTTTTTTTCCCAAAGTAACTAAAAAAATATTTTTTTTTCCAAAGAAACTAAAAAAATATTTTTTTTTCCAAAGTAACTAAAAAAATATTTTTTTTTCCAAAGTAACTAAAAAAATATTTTTTTTTCCAAAGTAACTAAAAAAATATTTTTTTTTCCAAAATAACTAAAAAAATATTTTTTTTTCCAAAGTAACTAAAAAAATATTTTTTTTCCAAAGTAACTAAAAAAATATTTTTTTTTCCAAAGAAACTAAAAAAATATTTTTTTTTCCAAAGTAACTAAAAAAATATTTTTTTTTCCAAAGTAACTAAAAAAATATTTTTTTTTCCAAAGTAACTAAAAAAATATTTTTTTTTCCAAAATAACTAAAAAAATATTTTTTTTTCCAAAGTAACTAAAAAAATATTTTTTTTCCAAAGTAACTAAAAAAAAAAAATTTTTTCCAAAGAAACTAAAAAAATATTTTTTTTTCCAAAGTAACTAAAAAAATATTTTTTTTCCAAAGTAACTAAAAAAATATTTTTTTTTCCAAAATAACTAAAAAAATATTTTTTTTTCCAAAGTAACTAAAAAAATATTTTTTTTCCAAAGTAACTAAAAAAATATTTTTTTTTCCAAAGTAACTAAAAAAATATTTTTTTTTTCCAAAGTAACTAAAAAAATATTTTTTTTTCCAAAGAAACTAAAAAAATATATTTTTTTCCAAAGTAACTAAAAAAAATTTTTTTTTCCCAAAGTAACTAAAAAAATATTTTTTTTTCCAAAGAAACTAAAAAAATATTTTTTTTTCCAAAGTAACTAAAAAAATATTTTTTTTCCCAAAGTAACTAAAAAAATATTTTTTTTTCCAAAGAAACTAAAAAAATATTTTTTTTTCCAAAGTAACTAAAAAAATATTTTTTTTTCCAAAGTAACTAAAAAAATATTTTTTTTTCCAAAGTAACTAAAAAAATATTTTTTTTTCCAAAATAACTAAAAAAATATTTTTTTTTCCAAAGTAACTAAAAAAATATTTTTTTTCCAAAGTAACTAAAAAAATATTTTTTTTTCCAAAGAAACTAAAAAAATATTTTTTTTTCCAAAGTAACTAAAAAAAAATTTTTTTTTCCAAAGTAACTAAAAAAATATTTTTTTTTCCAAAGTAACTAAAAAAATATTTTTTTTCCAAAGTAACAAAAAAAATATTTTTTTTTTCCAAAGAAACTAAAAAAATATTTTTTTTCCCCAAAGAAACTAAAAAAATATTTTTTTTTCCAAAGTAACTAAAAAAAATATTTTTTTTCCAAAGAAACTAAAAAAATATTTTTTTTTCCAAAGTAACTAAAAAATATTTTTTTTTCCAAAGTAACTAAAAAAATATTTTTTTTTCCAAAGTAACTAAAAAAATATTTTTTTTTCCAAAGTAACTAAAAAAATATTTTTTTTTCCAAAGTAACTAAAAAAAATATTTTTTTTTCCAAAGTAACTAAAAAAATATTTTTTTTCCAAAGTAACTAAAAAAATATTTTTTTTTCCAAAGTAACTAAAAAAATATTTTTTTTTCCAAAGAAACTAAAAAAATATTTTTTTTTCCAAAGTAACTAAAAAAATATTTTTTTTTCCAAAGTAACTAAAAAAATATTTTTTTTCCAAAGTAACTAAAAAAATATTTTTTTTTCCAAAATAACTAAAAAAATATTTTTTTTTCCAAAGTAACTAAAAAAATATTTTTTTTCCAAAGTAACTAAAAAAAAAATTTTTTTTCCAAAGAAACTAAAAAAATATTTTTTTTTCCAAAGTAACTAAAAAAATATTTTTTTTCCAAAGTAACTAAAAAAATATTTTTTTTTCCAAAATAACTAAAAAAATATTTTTTTTTCCAAAGTAACTAAAAAAATATTTTTTTTCCAAAGTAACTAAAAAAATATTTTTTTTTCCAAAGTAACTAAAAAAATATTTTTTTTTCCAAAGTAACTAAAAAATATTTTTTTTTCCAAAGTAACTAAAAAAATATTTTTTTTTCCAAAGTAACTAAAAAAATATTTTTTTTTCCAAAGTAACTAAAAAAATATTTTTTTTTCCAAAGTAACTAAAAAAATATTTTTTTTTCCAAAGTAACTAAAAAAATATTTTTTTTTCCAAAGTAACTAAAAAAATATTTTTTTTTCCAAAGTAACTAAAAAAATATTTTTTTTTCCAAAGAAACTAAAAAAATATTTTTTTTTCCAAAGTAACTAAAAAAATATTTTTTTTTCCAAAGTAACTAAAAAAATATTTTTTTTTCCAAAGTAACTAAAAAAATATTTTTTTTTCCAAAATAACTAAAAAAATATTTTTTTTTCCAAAGTAACTAAAAAAATATTTTTTTTCCAAAGTAACTAAAAAAAAATTTTTTTTTCCAAAGAAACTAAAAAAATATTTTTTTTTCCAAAGTAACTAAAAAAATATTTTTTTTCCAAAGTAACTAAAAAAATATTTTTTTTTCCAAAATAACTAAAAAAATATTTTTTTTTCCAAAGTAACTAAAAAAATATTTTTTTTCCAAAGTAACTAAAAAAATATTTTTTTTTCCAAAGTAACTAAAAAAATATTTTTTTTTTCCAAAGTAACTAAAAAAATATTTTTTTTTCCAAAGAAACTAAAAAAATATTTTTTTTTCCAAAGTAACTAAAAAAATATTTTTTTTCCCAAAGTAACTAAAAAAATATTTTTTTTTCCAAAGAAACTAAAAAAATATTTTTTTTTCCAAAGTAACTAAAAAAATATTTTTTTTTCCAAAGTAACTAAAAAAATATTTTTTTTTCCAAAGTAACTAAAAAAATATTTTTTTTTCCAAAATAACTAAAAAAATATTTTTTTTTCCAAAGTAACTAAAAAAATATTTTTTTTCCAAAGTAACTAAAAAAATATTTTTTTTTCCAAAGAAACTAAAAAAATATTTTTTTTTCCAAAGTAACTAAAAAAATATTTTTTTTTCCAAAGTAACTAAAAAAATATTTTTTTTTCCAAAGTAACTAAAAAAATATTTTTTTTCCCAAAATAACTAAAAAAATATTTTTTTTTCCAAAGTAACTAAAAAAATATTTTTTTTCCAAAGTAACTAAAAAAAAATTTTTTTTTCCAAAGAAACTAAAAAAATATTTTTTTTTCCAAAGTAACTAAAAAAATATTTTTTTTCCAAAGTAACTAAAAAAATATTTTTTTTTCCAAAATAACTAAAAAAATATTTTTTTTTCCAAAGTAACTAAAAAAATATTTTTTTTCCAAAGTAACTAAAAAAATATTTTTTTTTCCAAAGTAACTAAAAAAATATTTTTTTTTTCCAAAGTAACTAAAAAAATATTTTTTTTTCCAAAGAAACTAAAAAAATATTTTTTTTTCCAAAGTAACTAAAAAAATATTTTTTTTCCCAAAGTAACTAAAAAAATATTTTTTTTTCCAAAGAAACTAAAAAAATATTTTTTTTTCCAAAGTAACTAAAAAAATATTTTTTTTTCCAAAGTAACTAAAAAAATATTTTTTTTTCCAAAGTAACTAAAAAAATATTTTTTTTTCCAAAATAACTAAAAAAATATTTTTTTTTCCAAAGTAACTAAAAAAATATTTTTTTTCCAAAGTAACTAAAAAAATATTTTTTTTTCCAAAGAAACTAAAAAAATATTTTTTTTTCCAAAGTAACTAAAAAAAAATTTTTTTTTCCAAAGTAACTAAAAAAATATTTTTTTTTCCAAAGTAACTAAAAAAATATTTTTTTTCCAAAGTAACAAAAAAAATATTTTTTTTTTCCAAAGAAACTAAAAAAATATTTTTTTTTCCCAAAGAAACTAAAAAAATATTTTTTTTTCCAAAGTAACTAAAAAAAATATTTTTTTTCCAAAGAAACTAAAAAAATATTTTTTTTTCCAAAGTAACTAAAAAATATTTTTTTTTCCAAAGTAACTAAAAAAATATTTTTTTTTCCAAAGTAACTAAAAAAATATTTTTTTTTCCAAAGTAACTAAAAAAATATTTTTTTTTCCAAAGTAACTAAAAAAATATTTTTTTTTCCAAAGTAACTAAAAAAATATTTTTTTTTCCAAAGTAACTAAAAAAATATTTTTTTTTCCAAAGTAACTAAAAAAATATTTTTTTTTCCAAAGAAACTAAAAAAATATTTTTTTTTCCAAAGTAACTAAAAAAATATTTTTTTTTCCAAAGTAACTAAAAAAATATTTTTTTTTCCAAAGTAACTAAAAAAATATTTTTTTTTTCCAAAATAACTAAAAAAATATTTTTTTTTCCAAAGTAACTAAAAAAATATTTTTTTTCCAAAGTAACTAAAAAAAAAATTTTTTTTCCAAAGAAACTAAAAAAATATTTTTTTTTCCAAAGTAACTAAAAAAATATTTTTTTTCCAAAGTAACTAAAAAAATATTTTTTTTTCCAAAATAACTAAAAAAATATTTTTTTTTCCAAAGTAACTAAAAAAATATTTTTTTTCCAAAGTAACTAAAAAAATATTTTTTTTTCCAAAGTAACTAAAAAAATATTTTTTTTTCCAAAGTAACTAAAAAAATATTTTTTTTTCCAAAGAAACTAAAAAAATATATTTTTTTCCAAAGAAACTAAAAACATATTTTTTTCCCAAAGAAACTAAAAAAATATTTTTTTTTCCAAAGTAACTAAAGAATTTTTATTTTTTCCAAAGAAACTAAAAAAATATTTTTTTTTCCAAAGTAACTAAAAAAAAAATTTTTTTTCCAAAGTAACTAAAAAAAAATTTTTTTTCCAAAGTAACTAAAAAAATATTTTTTTTTCCAAAGTAACTAAAAAAATATTTTTTTTCCCAAAGTAACAAAAAAAATATTTTTTTTTTCCAAAGTAACTAAAAAAATATTTTTTTTTCCCAAAGAAACTAAAAAAATATTTTTTTTTCCCAAAGAAACTAAAAAAATATTTTTTTTCCCAAAGTAACAAAAAAAATATTTTTTTTTTCCAAAGTAACTAAAAAAATATTTTTTTTTTCCAAAGAAACTAAAAAAATATTTTTTTTTCCCAAAGAAACTAAAAAAATATTTTTTTTTCCAAAGTAACTAAAAAAAATATTTTTTTTCCAAAGAAACTAAAAAAATATTTTTTTTTCCAAAGTAACTAAAAAATATTTTTTTTTCCAAAGTAACTAAAAAAATATTTTTTTTTCCAAAGTAACTAAAAAAATATTTTTTTTTCCAAAGTAACTAAAAAAATATTTTTTTTTCCAAAGTAACTAAAAAAATATTTTTTTTTCCAAAGTAACTAAAAAAATATTTTTTTTTCCAAAGTAACTAAAAAAATATTTTTTTTTCCAAAGTAACTAAAAAAATATTTTTTTTTCCAAAGTAACTAAAAAAATATTTTTTTTTCCAAAGTAACTAAAAAAATATTTTTTTTTCCAAAGAAACTAAAAAAATATTTTTTTTTCCAAAGTAACTAAAAAAATATTTTTTTTTCCAAAGTAACTAAAAAAATATTTTTTTTTCCAAAGTAACTAAAAAAATATTTTTTTTTCCAAAATAACTAAAAAAATATTTTTTTTTCCAAAGTAACTAAAAAAATATTTTTTTTCCAAAGTAACTAAAAAAAAATTTTTTTTTCCAAAGAAACTAAAAAAATATTTTTTTTTCCAAAGTAACTAAAAAAAAAAAATTTTTTCCAAAGTAACTAAAAAAATATTTTTTTTTCCAAAGTAACTAAAAAAATATTTTTTTTTCCAAAGTAACTAAAATATTTTTTTTTTTCCAAAGAAACTAAAAAAATATTTTTTTTTCCAAAGTAACTAAAAAAATATTTTTTTTTCCAAAGTAACTAAAAAAATATTTTTTTTTCCAAAGAAACTAAAAACATATTTTTTTTCCCAAAGAAACTAAAAAAATATTTTTTTTTCCAAAGTAACTAAAGAATTTTTATTTTTTCCAAAGAAACTAAAAAAATATTTTTTTTTCCAAAGTAACTAAAAAAAATTTTTTTTTTCCAAAGTAACTAAAAAATTTTTTTTTTTCCAAAGTAACTAAAAAAATATTTTTTTTTCCAAAGTAACTAAAAAAATATTTTTTTTCCAAAGTAACTAAAAAAATATTTTTTTTCCAAAGTAACTAAAAAAATATTTTTTTTTCCAAAGTAACTAAAAAAATATTTTTTTTTTCCAAAGTAACTAAAAAAATATTTTTTTTTCCAAAGAAACTAAAAAAATATTTTTTTTTCCAAAGTAACTAAAAAAATATTTTTTTTCCCAAAGTAACTAAAAAAATATTTTTTTTTCCAAAGAAACTAAAAAAATATTTTTTTTTCCAAAGTAACTAAAAAAATATTTTTTTTTCCAAAGAAACTAAAAAAATATTTTTTTTTCCAAAGTAACTAAAAAAAAAAATTTTTTTCCAAAGTAACTAAAAAAATATTTTTTTTTCCAAAGTAACTAAAAAAATATTTTTTTTCCAAAGTAACAAAAAAAAAATTTTTTTTTTCCAAAGAAACTAAAAAAATATTTTTTTTCCCCAAAGAAACTAAAAAAATATTTTTTTTTCCAAAGTAACTAAAAAAAATATTTTTTTTCCAAAGAAACTAAAAAAATATTTTTTTTTCCAAAGTAACTAAAAAATATTTTTTTTTCCAAAGTAACTAAAAAAATATTTTTTTTTCCAAAGTAACTAAAAAAATATATTTTTTTCCAAAGTAACTAAAAAAATATTTTTTTTTCCAAAGTAACTAAAAAAATATTTTTTTTTCCAAAGTAACTAAAAAAATATTTTTTTTTCCAAAGTAACTAAAAAAATATTTTTTTTTCCAAAGTAACTAAAAAAATATTTTTTTTTCCAAAGAAACTAAAAAAATATTTTTTTTTCCAAAGTAACTAAAAAAATATTTTTTTTTCCAAAGTAACTAAAAAAATATTTTTTTTTCCAAAGTAACTAAAAAAATATTTTTTTTTCCAAAATAACTAAAAAAATATTTTTTTTTCCAAAGTAACTAAAAAAATATTTTTTTTCCAAAGTAACTAAAAAAAAAATTTTTTTTCCAAAGAAACTAAAAAAATATTTTTTTTTCCAAAGTAACTAAAAAAATATTTTTTTTCCAAAGTAACTAAAAAAATATTTTTTTTCCCAAAATAACTAAAAAAATATTTTTTTTTCCAAAGTAACTAAAAAAATATTTTTTTTCCAAAGTAACTAAAAAAATATTTTTTTTTCCAAAGTAACTAAAAAAATATTTTTTTTTCCAAAGTAACTAAAAAAATATTTTTTTTTCCAAAGTAACTAAAAAAATATTTTTTTTTCCAAAGAAACTAAAAACATATTTTTTTTCCCAAAGAAACTAAAAAAATATTTTTTTTTCCAAAGTAACTAAAGAATTTTTATTTTTTCCAAAGAAACTAAAAAAATATTTTTTTTTCCAAAGTAACTAAAAAAAATTTTTTTTTTCCAAAGTAACTAAAAAAATTTTTTTTTTCCAAAGTAACTAAAAAAATATTTTTTTTTCCAAAGTAACTAAAAAAATATTTTTTTTCCAAAGAAACTAAAAAAATATTTTTTTTTCCAAAGTAACTAAAAAATATTTTTTTTTCCAAAGTAACTAAAAAAATATTTTTTTTTCCAAAGTAACTAAAAAAATATTTTTTTTTCCAAAGTAACTAAAAAAATATTTTTTTTCCAAAGTAACTAAAAAAATATTTTTTTTTCCAAAGTAACTAAAAAAATATTTTTTTTTCCAAAGTAACTAAAAAAATATTTTTTTTTCCAAAGTAACTAAAAAAATATTTTTTTTTCCAAAGAAACTAAAAAAATATTTTTTTTTCCAAAGTAACTAAAAAAATATTTTTTTTTCCAAAGTAACTAAAAAAATATTTTTTTTCCAAAGTAACTAAAAAAAAATTTTTTTTTCCAAAGAAACTAAAAAAATATTTTTTTTTCCAAAGTAACTAAAAAAATATTTTTTTTCCAAAGTAACTAAAAAAATATTTTTTTTTCCAAAATAACTAAAAAAATATTTTTTTTTCCAAAGTAACTAAAAAAATATTTTTTTTCCAAAGTAACTAAAAAAATATTTTTTTTTCCAAAGTAACTAAAAAAATATTTTTTTTTCCAAAGTAACTAAAAAAATATTTTTTTTTCCAAAGTAACTAAAAAAATATTTTTTTTTCCAAAGAAACTAAAAACATATTTTTTTTCCAAAGTAACTAAAAAAATATTTTTTTTTCCAAAGTAACTAAAAAAATATTTTTTTTCCAAAGTAACAAAAAAAATATTTTTTTTTTCCAAAGAAACTAA
Source organism: Melanostigma gelatinosum (assembly GCF_949748355.1). Classification (NCBI taxonomy): domain Eukaryota; kingdom Metazoa; phylum Chordata; class Actinopteri; order Perciformes; family Zoarcidae; genus Melanostigma; species Melanostigma gelatinosum. The sequence continues at coordinate 58,317 of NW_027634859.1, read as the reverse complement.
AAAAATATTTTTTTTTCCCAAAGAAACTAAAAAAATATTTTTTTTTCCAAAGTAACTAAAAAAAATATTTTTTTTCCAAAGAAACTAAAAAAATATTTTTTTTTCCAAAGTAACTAAAAAATATTTTTTTTTCCAAAGTAACTAAAAAAATATTTTTTTTTCCAAAGTAACTAAAAAAATATTTTTTTTTCCAAAGTAACTAAAAAAATATTTTTTTTTCCAAAGTAACTAAAAAAATATTTTTTTTTCCAAAGTAACTAAAAAAATATTTTTTTTTCCAAAGTAACTAAAAAAATATTTTTTTTTCCAAAGTAACTAAAAAAATATTTTTTTTTCCAAAGAAACTAAAAAAATATTTTTTTTTCCAAAGTAACTAAAAAAATATTTTTTTTTCCAAAGTAACTAAAAAAATATTTTTTTTTCCAAAGTAACTAAAAAAATATTTTTTTTTCCAAAATAACTAAAAAAATATTTTTTTTTCCAAAGTAACTAAAAAAATATTTTTTTTCCAAAGTAACTAAAAAAAAAATTTTTTTTCCAAAGAAACTAAAAAAATTTTTTTTTTTCCAAAGTAACTAAAAAAATATTTTTTTTCCAAAGTAACTAAAAAAATATTTTTTTTTCCAAAATAACTAAAATAATATTTTTTTTTCCAAAGTAACTAAAAAAATATTTTTTTTCCAAAGTAACTAAAAAAATATTTTTTTTTCCAAAGTAACTAAAAAAATATTTTTTTTTCCAAAGTAACTAAAAAAATATTTTTTTTTCCAAAGAAACTAAAAAAATATTTTTTTTTCCAAAGAAACTAAAAACATATTTTTTTCCCAAAGAAACTAAAAAAATATTTTTTTTTCCAAAGTAACTAAAGAATTTTTATTTTTTCCAAAGAAACTAAAAAAATATTTTTTTTTCCAAAGTAACTAAAAAAAAAATTTTTTTTCCAAAGTAACTAAAAAAAATTTTTTTTTCCAAAGTAACTAAAAAAATATTTTTTTTTCCAAAGTAACTAAAAAAATATTTTTTTTCCCAAAGTAACAAAAAAAAATTTTTTTTTTCCAAAGTAACTAAAAAAATATTTTTTTTTCCCAAAGAAACTAAAAAAATATTTTTTTTTCCCAAAGAAACTAAAAAAATATTTTTTTTTCCCAAAGTAACAAAAAAAATATTTTTTTTTTCCAAAGTAACTAAAAAAATATTTTTTTTTTCCAAAGAAACTAAAAAAATATTTTTTTTTCCCAAAGAAACTAAAAAAATATTTTTTTTTCCAAAGTAACTAAAAAAAATATTTTTTTTCCAAAGAAACTAAAAAAATATTTTTTTTTCCAAAGTAACTAAAAAATATTTTTTTTTCCAAAGTAACTAAAAAAATATTTTTTTTTCCAAAGTAACTAAAAAAATATTTTTTTTTCCAAAGTAACTAAAAAAATATTTTTTTTTCCAAAGTAACTAAAAAAATATTTTTTTTTCCAAAGTAACTAAAAAAATATTTTTTTTTCCAAAGTAACTAAAAAAATATTTTTTTTTCCAAAGTAACTAAAAAAATATTTTTTTTTCCAAAGTAACTAAAAAAATATTTTTTTTTCCAAAGTAACTAAAAAAATATTTTTTTTTCCAAAGAAACTAAAAAAATATTTTTTTTTCCAAAGTAACTAAAAAAATATTTTTTTTTCCAAAGTAACTAAAAAAATATTTTTTTTTCCAAAGTAACTAAAAAAATATTTTTTTTTCCAAAATAACTAAAAAAATATTTTTTTTTCCAAAGTAACTAAAAAAATATTTTTTTTCCAAAGTAACTAAAAAAAAATTTTTTTTTCCAAAGAAACTAAAAAAATATTTTTTTTTCCAAAGTAACTAAAAAAAAAAAATTTTTTCCAAAGTAACTAAAAAAATATTTTTTTTTCCAAAGTAACTAAAAAAATATTTTTTTTTCCAAAGTAACTAAAATATTTTTTTTTTTCCAAAGAAACTAAAAAAATATTTTTTTTTCCAAAGTAACTAAAAAAATATTTTTTTTTCCAAAGTAACTAAAAAAATATTTTTTTTTCCAAAGAAACTAAAAACATATTTTTTTTCCCAAAGAAACTAAAAAAATATTTTTTTTTCCAAAGTAACTAAAGAATTTTTATTTTTTCCAAAGAAACTAAAAAAATATTTTTTTTTCCAAAGTAACTAAAAAAAATTTTTTTTTTCCAAAGTAACTAAAAAAATTTTTTTTTTCCAAAGTAACTAAAAAAATATTTTTTTTTCCAAAGTAACTAAAAAAATATTTTTTTTCCAAAGTAACTAAAAAAATTTTTTTTTTCCAAAGTAACTAAAAAAATATTTTTTTTTCCAAAGTAACTAAAAAAATATTTTTTTTTTCCAAAGTAACTAAAAAAATATTTTTTTTTCCAAAGAAACTAAAAAAATATTTTTTTTTCCAAAGTAACTAAAAAAATATTTTTTTTCCCAAAGTAACTAAAAAAATATTTTTTTTTCCAAAGAAACTAAAAAAATATTTTTTTTTCCAAAGTAACTAAAAAAATATTTTTTTTCCAAAGTAACTAAAAAAATATTTTTTTTTCCAAAGTAACTAAAAAAATATTTTTTTTTCCAAAATAACTAAAAAAATATTTTTTTTTCCAAAGTAACTAAAAAAATATTTTTTTTCCAAAGTAACTAAAAAAATATTTTTTTTTCCAAAGAAACTAAAAAAATATTTTTTTTTCCAAAGTAACTAAAAAAAAAAATTTTTTTCCAAAGTAACTAAAAAAATATTTTTTTTTCCAAAGTAACTAAAAAAATATTTTTTTTCCAAAGTAACAAAAAAAATATTTTTTTTTTCCAAAGAAACTAAAAAAATATTTTTTTCCCCCAAAGAAACTAAAAAAATATTTTTTTTTCCAAAGTAACTAAAAAAAATATTTTTTTTCCAAAGAAACTAAAAAAATATTTTTTTTTCCAAAGTAACTAAAAAATATTTTTTTTTCCAAAGTAACTAAAAAAATATTTTTTTTTCCAAAGTAACTAAAAAAATATTTTTTTTTCCAAAGTAACTAAAAAAATATTTTTTTTTCCAAAGTAACTAAAAAATATATTTTTTTTTCCAAAGTAACTAAAAAAATATTTTTTTTTCCAAAGTAACTAAAAAAATATTTTTTTTTCCAAAGTAACTAAAAAAATATTTTTTTTTCCAAAGAAACTAAAAAAATATTTTTTTTTCCAAAGTAACTAAAAAAATATTTTTTTTTCCAAAGTAACTAAAAAAATATTTTTTTTTCCAAAGTAACTAAAAAAATATTTTTTTTTCCAAAATAACTAAAAAAATATTTTTTTTTCCAAAGTAACTAAAAAAATATTTTTTTTCCAAAGTAACTAAAAAAAAAATTTTTTTTCCAAAGAAACTAAAAAAATATTTTTTTTTCCAAAGTAACTAAAAAAATATTTTTTTTCCAAAGTAACTAAAAAAATATTTTTTTTTCCAAAATAACTAAAAAAATATTTTTTTTTCCAAAGTAACTAAAAAAATATTTTTTTTCCAAAGTAACTAAAAAAATATTTTTTTTTCCAAAGTAACTAAAAAAATATTTTTTTTTCCAAAGTAACTAAAAAAATATTTTTTTTTCCAAAGAAACTAAAAAAATATTTTTTTTTCCAAAGAAACTAAAAACATATTTTTTTCCCAAAGAAACTAAAAAAATATTTTTTTTTCCAAAGTAACTAAAGAATTTTTATTTTTTCCAAAGAAACTAAAAAAATATTTTTTTTTCCAAAGTAACTAAAAAAAAATTTTTTTTTCCAAAGTAACTAAAAAAAAATTTTTTTTCCAAAGTAACTAAAAAAATATTTTTTTTTCCAAAGTAACTAAAAAAATATTTTTTTTCCCAAAGTAACAAAAAAAATATTTTTTTTTTCCAAAGTAACTAAAAAAATATTTTTTTTTCCCAAAGAAACTAAAAAAATATTTTTTTTTCCCAAAGAAACTAAAAAAATATTTTTTTTCCCAAAGTAACAAAAAAAATATTTTTTTTTTCCAAAGTAACTAAAAAAATATTTTTTTTTTCCAAAGAAACTAAAAAAATATTTTTTTTTCCCAAAGAAACTAAAAAAATATTTTTTTTTCCAAAGTAACTAAAAAAAATATTTTTTTTCCAAAGAAACTAAAAAAATATTTTTTTTTCCAAAGTAACTAAAAAATATTTTTTTTTCCAAAGTAACTAAAAAAATATTTTTTTTTCCAAAGTAACTAAAAAAATATTTTTTTTTCCAAAGTAACTAAAAAAATATTTTTTTTTCCAAAGTAACTAAAAAAATATTTTTTTTTCCAAAGTAACTAAAAAAATATTTTTTTTTCCAAAGTAACTAAAAAAATATTTTTTTTTCCAAAGTAACTAAAAAAATATTTTTTTTTCCAAAGTAACTAAAAAAATATTTTTTTTTCCAAAGTAACTAAAAAAATATTTTTTTTTCCAAAGAAACTAAAAAAATATTTTTTTTTCCAAAGTAACTAAAAAAATATTTTTTTTTCCAAAGTAACTAAAAAAATATTTTTTTTTCCAAAGTAACTAAAAAAATATTTTTTTTTCCAAAATAACTAAAAAAATATTTTTTTTTCCAAAGTAACTAAAAAAAAATTTTTTTTCCAAAGTAACTAAAAAAAAATTTTTTTTTCCAAAGAAACTAAAAAAATATTTTTTTTTCCAAAGTAACTAAAAAAAAAAAAATTTTTCCAAAGTAACTAAAAAAATATTTTTTTTTCCAAAGTAACTAAAAAAATATTTTTTTTTCCAAAGTAACTAAAATATTTTTTTTTTCCAAAGAAACTAAAAAAATATTTTTTTTTCCAAAGTAACTAAAAAAATATTTTTTTTTCCAAAGTAACTAAAAAAATATTTTTTTTTCCAAAGAAACTAAAAACATATTTTTTTTCCCAAAGAAACTAAAAAAATATTTTTTTTTCCAAAGTAACTAAAGAATTTTTATTTTTTCCAAAGAAACTAAAAAAATATTTTTTTTTCCAAAGTAACTAAAAAAAATTTTTTTTTTCCAAAGTAACTAAAAAAATTTTTTTTTTCCAAAGTAACTAAAAAAATATTTTTTTTTCCAAAGTAACTAAAAAAATATTTTTTTTCCAAAGTAACTAAAAAAATATTTTTTTTCCAAAGTAACTAAAAAAATATTTTTTTTTCCAAAGTAACTAAAAAAATATTTTTTTTTTCCAAAGTAACTAAAAAAATATTTTTTTTTCCAAAGAAACTAAAAAAATATTTTTTTTTCCAAAGTAACTAAAAAAATATTTTTTTTCCCAAAGTAACTAAAAAAATATTTTTTTTTCCAAAGAAACTAAAAAAATATTTTTTTTTCCAAAGTAACTAAAAAAATATTTTTTTTTCCAAAGAAACTAAAAAAATATTTTTTTTTCCAAAGTAACTAAAAAAAAAATTTTTTTTCCAAAGTAACTAAAAAAATATTTTTTTTTCCAAAGTAACTAAAAAAATATTTTTTTTCCAAAGTAACAAAAAAAAAATTTTTTTTTTCCAAAGAAACTAAAAAAATATTTTTTTTCCAAAGTAACTAAAAAAATATTTTTTTTTCCAAAATAACTAAAAAAATATTTTTTTTTCCAAAGTAACTAAAAAAATATTTTTTTTCCAAAGTAACTAAAAAAATATTTTTTTTTCCAAAGTAACTAAAAAAATATTTTTTTTTTCCAAAGTAACTAAAAAAATATTTTTTTTTCCAAAGAAACTAAAAAAATATTTTTTTTTCCAAAGTAACTAAAAAAATATTTTTTTTCCCAAAGTAACTAAAAAAATATTTTTTTTTCCAAAGAAACTAAAAAAATATTTTTTTTTCCAAAGTAACTAAAAAAATATTTTTTTTTCCAAAGTAACTAAAAAAATATTTTTTTTTCCAAAGTAACTAAAAAAATATTTTTTTTTCCAAAATAACTAAAAAAATATTTTTTTTTCCAAAGTAACTAAAAAAATATTTTTTTTCCAAAGTAACTAAAAAAATATTTTTTTTTCCAAAGAAACTAAAAAAATATTTTTTTTTCCAAAGTAACTAAAAAAATATTTTTTTTTCCAAAGTAACTAAAAAAATATTTTTTTTTCCAAAGTAACTAAAAAAATATTTTTTTTTCCAAAGAAACTAAAAAAATATTTTTTTTTCCAAAGTAACTAAAAAAATATTTTTTTTCCCAAAGTAACTAAAAAAATATTTTTTTTTCCAAAGAAACTAAAAAAATATTTTTTTTTCCAAAGTAACTAAAAAAATATTTTTTTTTCCAAAGTAACTAAAAAAATATTTTTTTTTCCAAAGTAACTAAAAAAATATTTTTTTTTCCAAAATAACTAAAAAAATATTTTTTTTTCCAAAGTAACTAAAAAAATATTTTTTTTCCAAAGTAACTAAAAAAATATTTTTTTTTCCAAAGAAACTAAAAAAATATTTTTTTTTCCAAAGTAACAAAAAAAAAAAATTTTTTTCCAAAGTAACTAAAAAAATATTTTTTTTTCCAAAGTAACTAAAAAAATATTTTTTTTCCAAAGTAACAAAAAAAATATTTTTTTTTTCCAAAGAAACTAAAAAAATATTTTTTTTTTCCCAAAGAAACTAAAAAAATATTTTTTTTTCCAAAGTAACTAAAAAAAATATTTTTTTTCCAAAGAAACTAAAAAAATATTTTTTTTTCCAAAGTAACTAAAAAATATTTTTTTTTCCAAAGTAACTAAAAAAATATTTTTTTTTCCAAAGTAACTAAAAAAATATTTTTTTTTCCAAAGTAACTAAAAAAATATTTTTTTTTCCAAAGTAACTAAAAAAATATTTTTTTTTCCAAAGTAACTAAAAAAATATTTTTTTTTCCAAAGTAACTAAAAAAATATTTTTTTTTCCAAAGTAACTAAAAAAATATTTTTTTTTCCAAAGAAACTAAAAAAATATTTTTTTTTCCAAAGTAACTAAAAAAATATTTTTTTTTCCAAAGTAACTAAAAAAATATTTTTTTTTCCAAAGAAACTAAAAAAATATTTTTTTTTCCAAAGTAACTAAAAAAATATTTTTTTTTCCAAAGTAACTAAAAAAATATTTTTTTTCCAAAGTAACTAAAAAAAAAATTTTTTTTCCAAAGAAACTAAAAAAATATTTTTTTTTCCAAAGTAACTAAAAAAATATTTTTTTTCCAAAGTAACTAAAAAAATATTTTTTTTTCCAAAATAACTAAAAAAATATTTTTTTTTCCAAAGTAACTAAAAAAATATTTTTTTTCCAAAGTAACTAAAAAAATATTTTTTTTTCCAAAGTAACTAAAAAAATATTTTTTTTTCCAAAGTAACTAAAAAAATATTTTTTTTTCCAAAGAAACTAAAAAAATATTTTTTTTTCCAAAGAAACTAAAAACATATTTTTTTCCCAAAGAAACTAAAAAAATATTTTTTTTTCCAAAGTAACTAAAGAATTTTTATTTTTTCCAAAGAAACTAAAAAAATATTTTTTTTTCCAAAGTAACTAAAAAAAAATTTTTTTTTCCAAAGTAACTAAAAAAAATTTTTTTTTCCAAAGTAACTAAAAAAATATTTTTTTTTCCAAAGTAACTAAAAAAATATTTTTTTTCCCAAAGTAACAAAAAAAATATTTTTTTTTTCCAAAGTAACTAAAAAAATATGTTTTTTCCCCAAAGAAACTAAAAAAATATTTTTTTTTCCCAAAGAAACTAAAAAAATATTTTTTTTCCCAAAGTAACAAAAAAAATATTTTTTTTTTCCAAAGTAACTAAAAAAATATTTTTTTTTTCCAAAGAAACTAAAAAAATATTTTTTTTTCCCAAAGAAACTAAAAAAATATTTTTTTTTCCAAAGTAACTAAAAAAAATATTTTTTTTCCAAAGAAACTAAAAAAATATTTTTTTTTCCAAAGTAACTAAAAAATATTTTTTTTTCCAAAGTAACTAAAAAAATATTTTTTTTTCCAAAGTAACTAAAAAAATATTTTTTTTTCCAAAGTAACTAAAAAAATATTTTTTTTTCCAAAGTAACTAAAAAAATATTTTTTTTTCCAAAGTAACTAAAAAAATATTTTTTTTTCCAAAGTAACTAAAAAAATATTTTTTTTTCCAAAGTAACTAAAAAAATATTTTTTTTTCCAAAGTAACTAAAAAAATATTTTTTTTTCCAAAGTAACTAAAAAAATATTTTTTTTTCCAAAGAAACTAAAAAAATATTTTTTTTTCCAAAGTAACTAAAAAAATATTTTTTTTTCCAAAGTAACTAAAAAAATATTTTTTTTTCCAAAGTAACTAAAAAAATATTTTTTTTTCCAAAATAACTAAAAAAATATTTTTTTTTCCAAAGTAACTAAAAAAATATTTTTTTTCCAAAGTAACTAAAAAAAAATTTTTTTTTCCAAAGAAACTAAAAAAATATTTTTTTTTCCAAAGTAACTAAAAAAAAAAATTTTTTTCCAAAGTAACTAAAAAAATATTTTTTTTTCCAAAGTAACTAAAAAAATATTTTTTTTTCCAAAGTAACTAAAATATTTTTTTTTTTCCAAAGAAACTAAAAAAATATTTTTTTTTCCAAAGTAACTAAAAAAATATTTTTTTTTCCAAAGTAACTAAAAAAATATTTTTTTTTCCAAAGAAACTAAAAACATATTTTTTTTCCCAAAGAAACTAAAAAAATATTTTTTTTTCCAAAGTAACTAAAGAATTTTTATTTTTTCCAAAGAAACTAAAAAAATATTTTTTTTTCCAAAGTAACTAAAAAAAATTTTTTTTTTCCAAAGTAACTAAAAAAATTTTTTTTTTCCAAAGTAACTAAAAAAATATTTTTTTTTCCAAAGTAACTAAAAAAATATTTTTTTTCCAAAGTAACTAAAAAAATATTTTTTTTCCAAAGTAACTAAAAAAATATTTTTTTTTCCAAAGTAACTAAAAAAATATTTTTTTTTTCCAAAGTAACTAAAAAAATATTTTTTTTTCCAAAGAAACTAAAAAAATATTTTTTTTTCCAAAGTAACTAAAAAAATATTTTTTTTCCCAAAGTAACTAAAAAAATATTTTTTTTTCCAAAGAAACTAAAAAAATATTTTTTTTTCCAAAGTAACTAAAAAAATATTTTTTTTTCCAAAGAAACTAAAAAAATATTTTTTTTTCCAAAGTAACTAAAAAAAAAATTTTTTTTCCAAAGTAACTAAAAAAATATTTTTTTTTCCAAAGTAACTAAAAAAATATTTTTTTTCCAAAGTAACAAAAAAAAAATTTTTTTTTTCCAAAGAAACTAAAAAAATATTTTTTTTCCCCAAAGAAACTAAAAAAATATTTTTTTTTCCAAAGTAACTAAAAAAAATATTTTTTTTCCAAAGAAACTAAAAAAATATTTTTTTTTCCAAAGTAACTAAAAAATATTTTTTTTTCCAAAGTAACTAAAAAAATATTTTTTTTTCCAAAGTAACTAAAAAAATATATTTTTTTCCAAAGTAACTAAAAAAATATTTTTTTTTCCAAAGTAACTAAAAAAATATTTTTTTTTCCAAAGTAACTAAAAAAATATTTTTTTTTCCAAAGTAACTAAAAAAATATTTTTTTTTCCAAAGTAACTAAAAAAATATTTTTTTTTCCAAAGAAACTAAAAAAATATTTTTTTTTCCAAAGTAACTAAAAAAATATTTTTTTTTCCAAAGTAACTAAAAAAATATTTTTTTTTCCAAAGTAACTAAAAAAATATTTTTTTTTCCAAAATAACTAAAAAAATATTTTTTTTTCCAAAGTAACTAAAAAAATATTTTTTTTCCAAAGTAACTAAAAAAAAAAATTTTTTTCCAAAGAAACTAAAAAAATATTTTTTTTTCCAAAGTAACTAAAAAAATATTTTTTTTCCAAAGTAACTAAAAAAATATTTTTTTTTCCAAAATAACTAAAAAAATATTTTTTTTTCCAAAGTAACTAAAAAAATATTTTTTTTCCAAAGTAACTAAAAAAATATTTTTTTTTCCAAAGTAACTAAAAAAATATTTTTTTTTCCAAAGTAACTAAAAAAATATTTTTTTTTCCAAAGTAACTAAAAAAATATTTTTTTTTCCAAAGAAACTAAAAACATATTTTTTTTCCCAAAGAAACTAAAAAAATATTTTTTTTTCCAAAGTAACTAAAGAATTTTTATTTTTTCCAAAGAAACTAAAAAAATATTTTTTTTTCCAAAGTAACTAAAAAAATATTTTTTTTCCAAAGAAACTAAAAAAATATTTTTTTTTCCAAAGTAACTAAAAAATATTTTTTTTTCCAAAGTAACTAAAAAAATATTTTTTTTTCCAAAGTAACTAAAAAAATATTTTTTTTTCCAAAGTAACTAAAAAAATATTTTTTTTCCAAAGTAACTAAAAAAATATTTTTTTTTCCAAAGTAACTAAAAAAATATTTTTTTTTCCAAAGTAACTAAAAAAATATTTTTTTTTCCAAAGTAACTAAAAAAATATTTTTTTTTCCAAAGAAACTAAAAAAATATTTTTTTTTCCAAAGTAACTAAAAAAATATTTTTTTTTCCAAAGTAACTAAAAAAATATTTTTTTTCCAAAGTAACTAAAAAAAAATTTTTTTTTCCAAAGAAACTAAAAAAATATTTTTTTTTCCAAAGTAACTAAAAAAAAAATTTTTTTTCCAAAGTAACTAAAAAAATATTTTTTTTTCCAAAATAACTAAAAAAATATTTTTTTTTCCAAAGTAACTAAAAAAATATTTTTTTTCCAAAGTAACTAAAAAAATATTTTTTTTTCCAAAGTAACTAAAAAAATATTTTTTTTTCCAAAGTAACTAAAAAAATATTTTTTTTTCCAAAGTAACTAAAAAAATATTTTTTTTTCCAAAGAAACTAAAAACATATTTTTTTTCCAAAGTAACTAAAAAAATATTTTTTTTTCCAAAGTAACTAAAAAAATATTTTTTTTCCAAAGTAACAAAAAAAATATTTTTTTTTTCCAAAGAAACTAAAAAAATATTTTTTTTTCCCAAAGAAACAAAAAAAATATATTTTTTTCCAAAGTAACTAAAAAAAATATTTTTTTTCCAAAGAAACTAAAAAAATATTTTTTTTTCCAAAGTAACTAAAAAATATTTTTTTTTCCAAAGTAACTAAAAAAATATTTTTTTTTCCAAAGTAACTAAAAAAATATTTTTTTTTCCAAAGTAACTAAAAAAATATTTTTTTTTCCAAAGTAACTAAAAAAATATTTTTTTTTCCAAAGTAACTAAAAAAATATTTTTTTTTCCAAAGTAACTAAAAAAATATTTTTTTTTCCAAAGTAACTAAAAAAATATTTTTTTTTCCAAAGTAACTAAAAAAATATTTTTTTTTCCAAAGTAACTAAAAAAATATTTTTTTTTCCAAAGAAACTAAAAAAATATTTTTTTTTCCAAAGTAACTAAAAAAATATTTTTTTTTCCAAAGTAACTAAAAAAATATTTTTTTTTCCAAAGTAACTAAAAAAATATTTTTTTTTCCAAAATAACTAAAAAAATATTTTTTTTTCCAAAGTAACTAAAAAAATATTTTTTTTCCAAAGTAACTAAAAAAAAAATTTTTTTTCCAAAGAAACTAAAAAAATATTTTTTTTTCCAAAGTAACTAAAAAAATATTTTTTTTCCAAAGTAACTAAAAAAATATTTTTTTTTCCAAAATAACTAAAAAAATATTTTTTTTTCCAAAGTAACTAAAAAAATATTTTTTTTCCAAAGTAACTAAAAAAATATTTTTTTTTCCAAAGTAACTAAAAAAATATTTTTTTTTCCAAAGTAACTAAAAAAATATTTTTTTTTCCAAAGAAACTAAAAAAATATTTTTTTTTCCAAAGAAACTAAAAACATATTTTTTTCCCAAAGAAACTAAAAAAATATTTTTTTTTCCAAAGTAACTAAAGAATTTTTATTTTTTCCAAAGAAACTAAAAAAATATTTTTTTTTCCAAAGTAACTAAAAAAAAAATTTTTTTTCCAAAGTAACTAAAAAAAATTTTTTTTTCCAAAGTAACTAAAAATATATTTTTTTTTCCAAAGTAACTAAAAAAATATTTTTTTTCCCAAAGTAACAAAAAAAATATTTTTTTTTTCCAAAGTAACTAAAAAAATATTTTTTTTTCCCAAAGAAACTAAAAAAATATTTTTTTTTCCCAAAGAAACTAAAAAAATATTTTTTTTCCCAAAGTAACAAAAAAAATATTTTTTTTTTCCAAAGTAACTAAAAAAATATTTTTTTTTTCCAAAGAAACTAAAAAAATATTTTTTTTTCCCAAAGAAACTAAAAAAATATTTTTTTTTCCAAAGTAACTAAAAAAAATATTTTTTTTCCAAAGAAACTAAAAAAATATTTTTTTTTCCAAAGTAACTAAAAAATATTTTTTTTTCCAAAGTAACTAAAAAAATATTTTTTTTTCCAAAGTAACTAAAAAAATATTTTTTTTTCCAAAGTAACTAAAAAAATATTTTTTTTTCCAAAGTAACTAAAAAAATATTTTTTTTTCCAAAGTAACTAAAAAAATATTTTTTTTTCCAAAGTAACTAAAAAAATATTTTTTTTTCCAAAGTAACTAAAAAAATATTTTTTTTTCCAAAGTAACTAAAAAAATATTTTTTTTTCCAAAGTAACTAAAAAAATATTTTTTTTTCCAAAGAAACTAAAAAAATATTTTTTTTTCCAAAGTAACTAAAAAAATATTTTTTTTTCCAAAGTAACTAAAAAAATATTTTTTTTTCCAAAGTAACTAAAAAAATATTTTTTTTTCCAAAATAACTAAAAAAATATTTTTTTTTCCAAAGTAACTAAAAAAATATTTTTTTTCCAAAGTAACTAAAAAAAAAATTTTTTTCCCAAAGAAACTAAAAAAATATTTTTTTTTCCAAAGTAACTAAAAAAAAAAATTTTTTTCCAAAGTAACTAAAAAAATATTTTTTTTTCCAAAGTAACTAAAAAAATATTTTTTTTTCCAAAGTAACTAAAATATTTTTTTTTTTCCAAAGAAACTAAAAAAATATTTTTTTTTCCAAAGTAACTAAAAAAATATTTTTTTTTCCAAAGTAACTAAAAAAATATTTTTTTTTCCAAAGAAACTAAAAACATATTTTTTTTCCCAAAGAAACTAAAAAAATATTTTTTTTTCCAAAGTAACTAAAGAATTTTTATTTTTTCCAAAGAAACTAAAAAAATATTTTTTTTTCCAAAGTAACTAAAAAAAATTTTTTTTTTCCAAAGTAACTAAAACAATTTTTTTTTTCCAAAGTAACTAAAAAAATATTTTTTTTTCCAAAGTAACTAAAAAAATATTTTTTTTCCAAAGTAACTAAAAAAATATTTTTTTTCCAAAGTAACTAAAAAAATATTTTTTTTTCCAAAGTAACTAAAAAAATATTTTTTTTTTCCAAAGTAACTAAAAAAATATTTTTTTTTCCAAAGAAACTAAAAAAATATTTTTTTTTCCAAAGTAACTAAAAAAATATTTTTTTTCCCAAAGTAACTAAAAAAATATTTTTTTTTCCAAAGAAACTAAAAAAATATTTTTTTTTCCAAAGTAACTAAAAAAATATTTTTTTTTCCAAAATAACTAAAAAAATATTTTTTTTTCCAAAGTAACTAAAAAAATATTTTTTTTCCAAAGTAACTAAAAAAATATTTTTTTTTCCAAAGAAACTAAAAAAATATTTTTTTTTCCAAAGTAACTAAAAAAAAAATTTTTTTTCCAAAGTAACTAAAAAAATATTTTTTTTTCCAAAGTAACTAAAAAAATATTTTTTTTCCAAAGTAACAAAAAAAATATTTTTTTTTTCCAAAGAAACTAAAAAAATATTTTTTTTCCCCAAAGAAACTAAAAAAATATTTTTTTTTCCAAAGTAACTAAAAAAAATATTTTTTTTCCAAAGAAACTAAAAAAATATTTTTTTTTCCAAAGTAACTAAAAAATATTTTTTTTTCCAAAGTAACTAAAAAAATATTTTTTTTTCCAAAGTAACTAAAAAAATATTTTTTTTTCCAAAGTAACTAAAAAAATATTTTTTTTTCCAAAGTAACTAAAAAAAATATTTTTTTTTCCAAAGTAACTAAAAAAATATTTTTTTTTCCAAAGTAACTAAAAAAATATTTTTTTTTCCAAAGTAACTAAAAAAATATTTTTTTTTCCAAAGAAACTAAAAAAATATTTTTTTTTCCAAAGTAACTAAAAAAATATTTTTTTTTCCAAAGTAACTAAAAAAATATTTTTTTTTCCAAAGTAACTAAAAAAATATTTTTTTTTCCAAAATAACTAAAAAAATATTTTTTTTTCCAAAGTAACTAAAAAAATATTTTTTTTCCAAAGTAACTAAAAAAAAAAATTTTTTTCCAAAGAAACTAAAAAAATATTTTTTTTTCCAAAGTAACTAAAAAAATATTTTTTTTCCAAAGTAACTAAAAAAATATTTTTTTTTCCAAAATAACTAAAAAAATATTTTTTTTTCCAAAGTAACTAAAAAAATATTTTTTTTCCAAAGTAACTAAAAAAATATTTTTTTTTCCAAAGTAACTAAAAAAATATTTTTTTTCCAAAGTAACTAAAAAATATTTTTTTTTCCAAAGTAACTAAAAAAATATTTTTTTTTCCAAAGAAACTAAAAAAATATTTTTTTTCCAAAGTAACTAAAAAAAAAATTTTTTTCCAAAGTAACTAAAAAAATATTTTTTTTTCCAAAGTAACTAAAAAAATATTTTTTTTTCCAAAGTAACTAAAATATTTTTTTTTTTCCAAAGAAACTAAAAAAATATTTTTTTTTCCAAAGTAACTAAAAAAATATTTTTTTTTCCAAAGTAACTAAAAAAATATTTTTTTTTCCAAAGAAACTAAAAACATATTTTTTTTCCCAAAGAAACTAAAAAAATATTTTTTTTTCCAAAGTAACTAAAGAATTTTTATTTTTTCCAAAGAAACTAAAAAAATATTTTTTTTTCCAAAGTAACTAAAAAAAATTTTTTTTTTCCAAAGTAACTAAAACAATTTTTTTTTTCCAAAGTAACTAAAAAAATATTTTTTTTTCCAAAGTAACTAAAAAAATATTTTTTTTCCAAAGTAACTAAAAAAATATTTTTTTTCCAAAGTAACTAAAAAAATATTTTTTTTTCCAAAGTAACTAAAAAAATATTTTTTTTTTCCAAAGTAACTAAAAAAATATTTTTTTTTCCAAAGAAACTAAAAAAATATTTTTTTTTCCAAAGTAACTAAAAAAATATTTTTTTTCCCAAAGTAACTAAAAAAATATTTTTTTTTCCAAAGAAACTAAAAAAATATTTTTTTTTCCAAAGTAACTAAAAAAATATTTTTTTTTCCAAAATAACTAAAAAAATATTTTTTTTTCCAAAGTAACTAAAAAAATATTTTTTTTCCAAAGTAACTAAAAAAATATTTTTTTTTCCAAAGAAACTAAAAAAATATTTTTTTTTCCAAAGTAACTAAAAAAAAAATTTTTTTTCCAAAGTAACTAAAAAAATATTTTTTTTTCCAAAGTAACTAAAAAAATATTTTTTTTCCAAAGTAACAAAAAAAATATTTTTTTTTTCCAAAGAAACTAAAAAAATATTTTTTTTCCCCAAAGAAACTAAAAAAATATTTTTTTTTCCAAAGTAACTAAAAAAAATATTTTTTTTCCAAAGAAACTAAAAAAATATTTTTTTTTCCAAAGTAACTAAAAAATATTTTTTTTCCAAAGTAACTAAAAAAATATTTTTTTTTCCAAAGTAACTAAAAAAATATTTTTTTTTCCAAAGTAACTAAAAAAATATTTTTTTTTCCAAAGTAACTAAAAAAAATATTTTTTTTTCCAAAGTAACTAAAAAAATATTTTTTTTTCCAAAGTAACTAAAAAAATATTTTTTTTTCCAAAGTAACTAAAAAAATATTTTTTTTTCCAAAGAAACTAAAAAAATATTTTTTTTTCCAAAGTAACTAAAAAAATATTTTTTTTTCCAAAGTAACTAAAAAAATATTTTTTTTTCCAAAGTAACTAAAAAAATATTTTTTTTTCCAAAATAACTAAAAAAATATTTTTTTTTCCAAAGTAACTAAAAAAATATTTTTTTTCCAAAGTAACTAAAAAAAAAAAATTTTTTCCAAAGAAACTAAAAAAATATTTTTTTTTCCAAAGTAACTAAAAAAATATTTTTTTTCCAAAGTAACTAAAAAAATATTTTTTTTTCCAAAATAACTAAAAAAATATTTTTTTTTCCAAAGTAACTAAAAAAATATTTTTTTTCCAAAGTAACTAAAAAAATATTTTTTTTTCCAAAGTAACTAAAAAAATATTTTTTTTCCAAAGTAACTAAAAAATATTTTTTTTTCCAAAGTAACTAAAAAAATATTTTTTTTTCCAAAGTAACTAAAAAAATATTTTTTTTTCCAAAGTAACTAAAAAAATATTTTTTTTTCCAAAGTAACTAAAAAAATATTTTTTTTTCCAAAGTAACTAAAAAAATATTTTTTTTTCCAAAGTAACTAAAAAAATATTTTTTTTTCCAAAGTAACTAAAAAAATATTTTTTTTTCCAAAGAAACTAAAAAAATATTTTTTTTTCCAAAGTAACTAAAAAAATATTTTTTTTTCCAAAGTAACTAAAAAAATATTTTTTTTTCCAAAGTAACTAAAAAAATATTTTTTTTTCCAAAATAACTAAAAAAATATTTTTTTTTCCAAAGTAACTAAAAAAATATTTTTTTTCCAAAGTAACTAAAAAAAAATTTTTTTTTCCAAAGAAACTAAAAAAATATTTTTTTTTCCAAAGTAACTAAAAAAATATTTTTTTTCCAAAGTAACTAAAAAAATATTTTTTTTTCCAAAATAACTAAAAAAATATTTTTTTTTCCAAAGTAACTAAAAAAATATTTTTTTTCCAAAGTAACTAAAAAAATATTTTTTTTTCCAAAGTAACTAAAAAAATATTTTTTTTTTCCAAAGTAACTAAAAAAATATTTTTTTTTCCAAAGAAACTAAAAAAATATTTTTTTTTCCAAAGTAACTAAAAAAATATTTTTTTTCCCAAAGTAACTAAAAAAATATTTTTTTTTCCAAAGAAACTAAAAAAATATTTTTTTTTCCAAAGTAACTAAAAAAATATTTTTTTTCCAAAGTAACTAAAAAAATATTTTTTTTTCCAAAGTAACTAAAAAAATATTTTTTTTTCCAAAATAACTAAAAAAATATTTTTTTTTCCAAAGTAACTAAAAAAATATTTTTTTTCCAAAGTAACTAAAAAAATATTTTTTTTTCCAAAGAAACTAAAAAAATATTTTTTTTTCCAAAGTAACTAAAAAAATATTTTTTTTTCCAAAGTAACTAAAAAAATATTTTTTTTTCCAAAGTAACTAAAAAAATATTTTTTTTTCCAAAATAACTAAAAAAATATTTTTTTTTCCAAAGTAACTAAAAAAATATTGTTTTTCCAAAGTAACTAAAAAAAAAAAATTTTTTCCAAAGAAACTAAAAAAATATTTTTTTTTCCAAAGTAACTAAAAAAATATTTTTTTTCCAAAGTAACTAAAAAAATATTTTTTTTCCAAAATAACTAAAAAAATATTTTTTTTTCCAAAGTAACTAAAAAAATATTTTTTTTCCAAAGTAACTAAAAAAATATTTTTTTTTCCAAAGTAACTAAAAAAATATTTTTTTTTTCCAAAGTAACTAAAAAAATATTTTTTTTTCCAAAGAAACTAAAAAAATATTTTTTTTTCCAAAGTAACTAAAAAAATTTTTTTTTTCCCAAAGTAACTAAAAAAATATTTTTTTTTCCAAAGAAACTAAAAAAATATTTTTTTTTCCAAAGTAACTAAAAAAATATTTTTTTTTCCAAAGAAACTAAAAAAATATTTTTTTTTCCAAAGTAACTAAAAAAATATTTTTTTTCCCAAAGTAACTAAAAAAATATTTTTTTTTCCAAAGAAACTAAAAAAATATTTTTTTTTCCAAAGTAACTAAAAAAATATTTTTTTTTCCAAAGTAACTAAAAAAATATTTTTTTTTCCAAAGTAACTAAAAAAATATTTTTTTTTCCAAAATAACTAAAAAAATATTTTTTTTTCCAAAGTAACTAAAAAAATATTTTTTTTCCAAAGTAACTAAAAAAATATTTTTTTTTCCAAAGAAACTAAAAAAATATTTTTTTTTCCAAAGTAACTAAAAAAAAATTTTTTTTTCCAAAGTAACTAAAAAAATATTTTTTTTTCCAAAGTAACTAAAAAAATATTTTTTTTCCAAAGTAACAAAAAAAATATTTTTTTTTTCCAAAGAAACTAAAAAAATATTTTTTTTCCCCAAAGAAACTAAAAAAATATTTTTTTTTCCAAAGTAACTAAAAAAAATATTTTTTTTCCAAAGAAACTAAAAAAATATTTTTTTTTCCAAAGTAACTAAAAAATATTTTTTTTTCCAAAGTAACTAAAAAAATATTTTTTTTTCCAAAGTAACTAAAAAAATATTTTTTTTTCCAAAGTAACTAAAAAAATATTTTTTTTTCCAAAGTAACTAAAAAAAATATTTTTTTTTCCAAAGTAACTAAAAAAATATTTTTTTTTCCAAAGTAACTAAAAAAATATTTTTTTTTCCAAAGTAACTAAAAAAATATTTTTTTTTCCAAAGAAACTAAAAAAATATTTTTTTTTCCAAAGTAACTAAAAAAATATTTTTTTTTCCAAAGTAACTAAAAAAATATTTTTTTTTCCAAAGTAACTAAAAAAATATTTTTTTTTCCAAAATAACTAAAAAAATATTTTTTTTTCCAAAGTAACTAAAAAAAATTTTTTTTCCAAAGTAACTAAAAAAAAAATTTTTTTTCCAAAGAAACTAAAAAAATATTTTTTTTTCCAAAGTAACTAAAAAAATATTTTTTTTCCAAAGTAACTAAAAAAATATTTTTTTTTCCAAAATAACTAAAAAAATATTTTTTTTTCCAAAGTAACTAAAAAAATATTTTTTTTCCAAAGTAACTAAAAAAATATTTTTTTTTCCAAAGTAACTAAAAAAATATTTTTTTTTCCAAAGTAACTAAAAAATATTTTTTTTTCCAAAGTAACTAAAAAAATATTTTTTTTTCCAAAGTAACTAAAAAAATATTTTTTTTTCCAAAGTAACTAAAAAAATATTTTTTTTTCCAAAGTAACTAAAAAAATATTTTTTTTTCCAAAGTAACTAAAAAAATATTTTTTTTTCCAAAGTAACTAAAAAAATATTTTTTTTCCAAAGTAACTAAAAAAATATTTTTTTTTCCAAAGAAACTAAAAAAATATTTTTTTTTCCAAAGTAACTAAAAAAATATTTTTTTTTCCAAAGTAACTAAAAAAATATTTTTTTTTCCAAAGTAACTAAAAAAATATTTTTTTTTCCAAAATAACTAAAAAAATATTTTTTTTTCCAAAGTAACTAAAAAAATATTTTTTTCCAAAGTAACTAAAAAAATATTTTTTTTTCCAAAGAAACTAAAAAAATATTTTTTTTTCCAAAGTAACTAAAAAAATATTTTTTTTCCAAAGTAACTAAAAAAATATTTTTTTTTCCAAAATAACTAAAAAAATATTTTTTTTTCCAAAGTAACTAAAAAAATATTTTTTTTCCAAAGTAACTAAAAAAATATTTTTTTTCCCAAAGTAACTAAAAAAATATTTTTTTTTCCAAAGAAACTAAAAAAATATTTTTTTTTCCAAAGTAACTAAAAAAATATTTTTTTTTCCAAAGTAACTAAAAAAATATTTTTTTTTCCAAAGTAACTAAAAAAATATTTTTTTTTCCAAAATAACTAAAAAAATATTTTTTTTTCCAAAGTAACTAAAAAAATATTTTTTTTCCAAAGTAACTAAAAAAATATTTTTTTTTCCAAAGAAACTAAAAAAATATTTTTTTTTCCAAAGTAACTAAAAAAATATTTTTTTTTCCAAAGTAACTAAAAAAATATTTTTTTTTCCAAAGTAACTAAAAAAATATTTTTTTTCCCAAAATAACTAAAAAAATATTTTTTTTTCCAAAGTAACTAAAAAAATATTTTTTTTCCAAAGTAACTAAAAAAAAATTTTTTTTTCCAAAGAAACTAAAAAAATATTTTTTTTTCCAAAGTAACTAAAAAAATATTTTTTTTCCAAAGTAACTAAAAAAATATTTTTTTTTCCAAAATAACTAAAAAAATATTTTTTTTTCCAAAGTAACTAAAAAAATATTTTTTTTCCAAAGTAACTAAAAAAATATTTTTTTTTCCAAAGTAACTAAAAAAATATTTTTTTTTTCCAAAGTAACTAAAAAAATATTTTTTTTTCCAAAGAAACTAAAAAAATATTTTTTTTTCCAAAGTAACTAAAAAAATATTTTTTTTCCCAAAGTAACTAAAAAAATATTTTTTTTTCCAAAGAAACTAAAAAAATATTTTTTTTTCCAAAGTAACTAAAAAAATATTTTTTTTTCCAAAGTAACTAAAAAAATATTTTGTTTTCCAAAGTAACTAAAAAAATATTTTTTTTTCCAAAATAACTAAAAAAATATTTTTTTTTCCAAAGTAACTAAAAAAATATTTTTTTTCCAAAGTAACTAAAAAAATATTTTTTTTTCCAAAGAAACTAAAAAAATATTTTTTTTTCCAAAGTAACTAAAAAAAAAATTTTTTTTCCAAAGTAACTAAAAAAATATTTTTTTTTCCAAAGTAACTAAAAAAATATTTTTTTTCCAAAGTAACAAAAAAAATATTTTTTTTTTCCAAAGAAACTAAAAAAATATTTTTTTTTCCCAAAGAAACTAAAAAAATATTTTTTTTTCCAAAGTAACTAAAAAAAATATTTTTTTTCCAAAGAAACTAAAAAAATATTTTTTTTTCCAAAGTAACTAAAAAATATTTTTTTTTCCAAAGTAACTAAAAAAATATTTTTTTTTCCAAAGTAACTAAAAAAAAATATTTTTTTCCAAAGTAACTAAAAAAATATTTTTTTTTCCAAAGTAACTAAAAAAATATTTTTTTTTCCAAAGTAACTAAAAAAATATTTTTTTTTCCAAAGTAACTAAAAAAATATTTTTTTTCCAAAGTAACTAAAAAAATATTTTTTTTTCCAAAGAAACTAAAAAAATATTTTTTTTTCCAAAGTAACTAAAAAAATATTTTTTTTTCCAAAGTAACTAAAAAAATATTTTTTTTTCCAAAGTAACTAAAAAAATATTTTTTTTTTCCAAAATAACTAAAAAAATATTTTTTTTTCCAAAGTAACTAAAAAAATATTTTTTTTCCAAAGTAACTAAAAAAAAAATTTTTTTTCCAAAGAAACTAAAAAAATATTTTTTTTTCCAAAGTAACTAAAAAAATATTTTTTTTCCAAAGTAACTAAAAAAATATTTTTTTTTCCAAAATAACTAAAAAAATATTTTTTTTTCCAAAGTAACTAAAAAAATATTTTTTTTCCAAAGTAACTAAAAAAATATTTTTTTTTCCAAAGTAACTAAAAAAATATTTTTTTTTCCAAAGTAACTAAAAAAATATTTTTTTTTCCAAAGAAACTAAAAAAATATTTTTTTTTCCAAAGAAACTAAAAACATATTTTTTTCCCAAAGAAACTAAAAAAATATTTTTTTTTCCAAAGTAACTAAAGAATTTTTATTTTTTCCAAAGAAACTAAAAAAATATTTTTTTTTCCAAAGTAACTAAAAAAAAAATTTTTTTTCCAAAGTAACTAAAAAAATATTTTTTTTCCCAAAGTAACAAAAAAAATATTTTTTTTTTCCAAAGTAACTAAAAAAATATTTTTTTTTCCCAAAGAAACTAAAAAAATATTTTTTTTTCCCAAAG
Source organism: Melanostigma gelatinosum (assembly GCF_949748355.1). Classification (NCBI taxonomy): domain Eukaryota; kingdom Metazoa; phylum Chordata; class Actinopteri; order Perciformes; family Zoarcidae; genus Melanostigma; species Melanostigma gelatinosum. Next base: position 36,525 of record NW_027634859.1, on the reverse strand, counting down.
AAACTAAAAAAATATTTTTTTTCCCAAAGTAACAAAAAAAATATTTTTTTTTTCCAAAGTAACTAAAAAAATATTTTTTTTTTCCAAAGAAACTAAAAAAATATTTTTTTTTCCCAAAGAAACTAAAAAAATATTTTTTTTTCCAAAGTAACTAAAAAAAATATTTTTTTTCCAAAGAAACTAAAAAAATATTTTTTTTTCCAAAGTAACTAAAAAATATTTTTTTTTCCAAAGTAACTAAAAAAATATTTTTTTTTCCAAAGTAACTAAAAAAATATTTTTTTTTCCAAAGTAACTAAAAAAATATTTTTTTTTCCAAAGTAACTAAAAAAATATTTTTTTTTCCAAAGTAACTAAAAAAATATTTTTTTTTCCAAAGTAACTAAAAAAATATTTTTTTTTCCAAAGTAACTAAAAAAATATTTTTTTTTCCAAAGTAACTAAAAAAATATTTTTTTTTCCAAAGTAACTAAAAAAATATTTTTTTTTCCAAAGAAACTAAAAAAATATTTTTTTTTCCAAAGTAACTAAAAAAATATTTTTTTTTCCAAAGTAACTAAAAAAATATTTTTTTTTCCAAAGTAACTAAAAAAATATTTTTTTTTCCAAAATAACTAAAAAAATATTTTTTTTTCCAAAGTAACTAAAAAAATATTTTTTTTCCAAAGTAACTAAAAAAAAATTTTTTTTTCCAAAGAAACTAAAAAAATATTTTTTTTCCCAAAGTAACTAAAAAAAAAATTTTTTTTCCAAAGTAACTAAAAAAATATTTTTTTTTCCAAAGTAACTAAAAAAATATTTTTTTTCCAAAGTAACTAAAATATTTTTTTTTTCCAAAGAAACTAAAAAAATATTTTTTTTTCCAAAGTAACTAAAAAAATATTTTTTTTTCCAAAGTAACTAAAAAATATTTTTTTTTCCAAAGTAACTAAAAAAAATTTTTTTTTTCCAAAGTAACTAAAAAAATTTTTTTTTTCCAAAGTAACTAAAAAAATATTTTTTTTTCCAAAGTAACTAAAAAAATATTTTTTTTCCAAAGTAACTAAAAAAATATTTTTTTTCCAAAGTAACTAAAAAAATATTTTTTTTTCCAAAGTAACTAAAAAAATATTTTTTTTTTCCAAAGTAACTAAAAAAATATTTTTTTTTCCAAAGAAACTAAAAAAATATTTTTTTTTCCAAAGTAACTAAAAAAATATTTTTTTTCCCAAAGTAACTAAAAAAATATTTTTTTTTCCAAAGAAACTAAAAAAATATTTTTTTTTCCAAAGTAACTAAAAAAATATTTTTTTTTCCAAAGAAACTAAAAAAATATTTTTTTTTCCAAAGTAACTAAAAAAAAAATTTTTTTCCAAAGTAACTAAAAAAATATTTTTTTTTCCAAAGTAACTAAAAAAATATTTTTTTTCCCAAAGAAACTAAAAAAATATTTTTTTTTCCCAAAGAAACTAAAAAAATATTTTTTTTCCCAAAGTAACAAAAAAAATATTTTTTTTTTCCAAAGTAACTAAAAAAATATTTTTTTTTTCCAAAGAAACTAAAAAAATATTTTTTTTTCCCAAAGAAACTAAAAAAATATTTTTTTTTCCAAAGTAACTAAAAAAAATATTTTTTTTCCAAAGAAACTAAAAAAATATTTTTTTTTCCAAAGTAACTAAAAAATATTTTTTTTTCCAAAGTAACTAAAAAAATATTTTTTTTTCCAAAGTAACTAAAAAAATATTTTTTTTTCCAAAGTAACTAAAAAAATATTTTTTTTTCCAAAGTAACTAAAAAAATATTTTTTTTTCCAAAGTAACTAAAAAAATATTTTTTTTTCCAAAGTAACTAAAAAAATATTTTTTTTTCCAAAGTAACTAAAAAAATATTTTTTTTTCCAAAGTAACTAAAAAAATATTTTTTTTTCCAAAGTAACTAAAAAAATATTTTTTTTTCCAAAGAAACTAAAAAAATATTTTTTTTTCCAAAGTAACTAAAAAAATATTTTTTTTTCCAAAGTAACTAAAAAAATATTTTTTTTTCCAAAGTAACTAAAAAAATATTTTTTTTTCCAAAATAACTAAAAAAATATTTTTTTTTCCAAAGTAACTAAAAAAATATTTTTTTTCCAAAGTAACTAAAAAAAAATTTTTTTTTCCAAAGAAACTAAAAAAATATTTTTTTTTCCAAAGTAACTAAAAAAAAAAATTTTTTTCCAAAGTAACTAAAAAAATATTTTTTTTTCCAAAGTAACTAAAAAAATATTTTTTTTTCCAAAGTAACTAAAATATTTTTTTTTTTCCAAAGAAACTAAAAAAATATTTTTTTTTCCAAAGTAACTAAAAAAATATTTTTTTTTCCAAAGTAACTAAAAAAATATTTTTTTTTCCAAAGTAACTAAAAAAAATTTTTTTTTTCCAAAGTAACTAAAAAATTTTTTTTTTTCCAAAGTAACTAAAAAAATATTTTTTTTTCCAAAGTAACTAAAAAAATATTTTTTTTCCAAAGTAACTAAAAAAATATTTTTTTTCCAAAGTAACTAAAAAAATATTTTTTTTTCCAAAGTAACTAAAAAAATATATTTTTTTTCCAAAGTAACTAAAAAAATATTTTTTTTTCCAAAGAAACTAAAAAAATATTTTTTTTTCCAAAGTAACTAAAAAAATATTTTTTTTCCCAAAGTAACTAAAAAAATATTTTTTTTTCCAAAGAAACTAAAAAAATATTTTTTTTTCCAAAGTAACTAAAAAAATATTTTTTTTTCCAAAGAAACTAAAAAAATATTTTTTTTTCCAAAGTAACTAAAAAAAAAATTTTTTTTCCAAAGTAACTAAAAAAATATTTTTTTTTCCAAAGTAACTAAAAAAATATTTTTTTTCCAAAGTAACAAAAAAAAATTTTTTTTTTTCCAAAGAAACTAAAAAAATATTTTTTTTCCCCAAAGAAACTAAAAAAATATTTTTTTTTCCAAAGTAACTAAAAAAAATATTTTTTTTCCAAAGAAACTAAAAAAATATTTTTTTTTCCAAAGTAACTAAAAAATATTTTTTTTTCCAAAGTAACTAAAAAAATATTTTTTTTTCCAAAGTAACTAAAAAAATATATTTTTTTCCAAAGTAACTAAAAAAATATTTTTTTTTCCAAAGTAACTAAAAAAATATTTTTTTTTCCAAAGTAACTAAAAAAATATTTTTTTTTCCAAAGTAACTAAAAAAATATTTTTTTTTCCAAAGTAACTAAAAAAATATTTTTTTTTCCAAAGAAACTAAAAAAATATTTTTTTTTCCAAAGTAACTAAAAAAATATTTTTTTTTCCAAAGTAACTAAAAAAATATTTTTTTTTCCAAAGTAACTAAAAAAATATTTTTTTTTCCAAAATAACTAAAAAAATATTTTTTTTTCCAAAGTAACTAAAAAAATATTTTTTTTCCAAAGTAACTAAAAAAAAAAATTTTTTTCCAAAGAAACTAAAAAAATATTTTTTTTTCCAAAGTAACTAAAAAAATATTTTTTTTCCAAAGTAACTAAAAAAATATTTTTTTTCCCAAAATAACTAAAAAAATATTTTTTTTTCCAAAGTAACTAAAAAAATATTTTTTTTCCAAAGTAACTAAAAAAATATTTTTTTTTCCAAAGTAACTAAAAAAATATTTTTTTTTCCAAAGTAACTAAAAAAATATTTTTTTTTCCAAAGTAACTAAAAAAATATTTTTTTTTCCAAAGAAACTAAAAACATATTTTTTTTCCCAAAGAAACTAAAAAAATATTTTTTTTTCCAAAGTAACTAAAGAATTTTTATTTTTTCCAAAGAAACTAAAAAAATATTTTTTTTTCCAAAGTAACTAAAAAAAATTTTTTTTTTCCAAAGTAACTAAAAAAAATTTTTTTTTCCAAAGTAACTAAAAAAATATTTTTTTTTCCAAAGTAACTAAAAAAATATTTTTTTTCCAAAGAAACTAAAAAAATATTTTTTTTTCCAAAGTAACTAAAAAATATTTTTTTTTCCAAAGTAACTAAAAAAATATTTTTTTTTCCAAAGTAACTAAAAAAATATTTTTTTTTCCAAAGTAACTAAAAAAATATTTTTTTTCCAAAGTAACTAAAAAAATATTTTTTTTTCCAAAGTAACTAAAAAAATATTTTTTTTTCCAAAGTAACTAAAAAAATATTTTTTTTTCCAAAGTAACTAAAAAAATATTTTTTTTTCCAAAGAAACTAAAAAAATATTTTTTTTTCCAAAGTAACTAAAAAAATATTTTTTTTTCCAAAGTAACTAAAAAAATATTTTTTTTCCAAAGTAACTAAAAAAAAATTTTTTTTTCCAAAGAAACTAAAAAAATATTTTTTTTTCCAAAGTAACTAAAAAAATATTTTTTTTCCAAAGTAACTAAAAAAATATTTTTTTTTCCAAAATAACTAAAAAAATATTTTTTTTTCCAAAGTAACTAAAAAAATATTTTTTTTCCAAAGTAACTAAAAAAATATTTTTTTTTCCAAAGTAACTAAAAAAATATTTTTTTTTCCAAAGTAACTAAAAAAATATTTTTTTTTCCAAAGTAACTAAAAAAATATTTTTTTTTCCAAAGAAACTAAAAACATATTTTTTTTCCAAAGTAACTAAAAAAATATTTTTTTTTCCAAAGTAACTAAAAAAATATTTTTTTTCCAAAGTAACAAAAAAAATATTTTTTTTTTCCAAAGAAACTAAAAAAATATTTTTTTTTCCCAAAGAAACTAAAAAAATATTTTTTTTTCCAAAGTAACTAAAAAATATATTTTTTTTCCAAAGAAACTAAAAAAATATTTTTTTTTCCAAAGTAACTAAAAAATATTTTTTTTTCCAAAGTAACTAAAAAAATATTTTTTTTTCCAAAGTAACTAAAAAAATATTTTTTTTTCCAAAGTAACTAAAAAAATATTTTTTTTTCCAAAGTAACTAAAAAAATATTTTTTTTTCCAAAGTAACTAAAAAAATATTTTTTTTTCCAAAGTAACTAAAAAAATATTTTTTTTTCCAAAGTAACTAAAAAAATATTTTTTTTTCCAAAGAAACTAAAAAAATATTTTTTTTTCCAAAGTAACTAAAAAAATATTTTTTTTTCCAAAGTAACTAAAAAAATATTTTTTTTTCCAAAGTAACTAAAAAAATATTTTTTTTTCCAAAATAACTAAAAAAATATTTTTTTTTCCAAAGTAACTAAAAAAATATTTTTTTTCCAAAGTAACTAAAAAAAAAATTTTTTTTCCAAAGAAACTAAAAAAATATTTTTTTTTCCAAAGTAACTAAAAAAATATTTTTTTTCCAAAGTAACTAAAAAAATATTTTTTTTTCCAAAATAACTAAAATAATATTTTTTTTTCCAAAGTAACTAAAAAAATATTTTTTTTCCAAAGTAACTAAAAAAATATTTTTTTTTCCAAAGTAACTAAAAAAATATTTTTTTTTCCAAAGTAACTAAAAAAATATTTTTTTTTCCAAAGAAACTAAAAAAATATTTTTTTTTCCAAAGAAACTAAAAACATATTTTTTTCCCAAAGAAACTAAAAAAATATTTTTTTTTCCAAAGTAACTAAAGAATTTTTATTTTTTCCAAAGAAACTAAAAAAATATTTTTTTTTCCAAAGTAACTAAAAAAAAAAAATTTTTCCAAAGTAACTAAAAAAAATTTTTTTTTCCAAAGTAACTAAAAAAATATTTTTTTTTCCAAAGTAACTAAAAAAATATTTTTTTTTCCCAAAGAAACTAAAAAAATATTTTTTTTTCCCAAAGAAACTAAAAAAATATTTTTTTTCCCAAAGTAACTAAAAAAATATTTTTTTTTTCCAAAGAAACTAAAAAAATATTTTTTTTTCCCAAAGAAACTAAAAAAATATTTTTTTTTCCAAAGTAACTAAAAAAAATATTTTTTTTCCAAAGAAACTAAAAAAATATTTTTTTTTCCAAAGTAACTAAAAAATATTTTTTTTTCCAAAGTAACTAAAAAAATATTTTTTTTTCCAAAGTAACTAAAAAAATATTTTTTTTTCCAAAGTAACTAAAAAAATATTTTTTTTTCCAAAGTAACTAAAAAAATATTTTTTTTTCCAAAGTAACTAAAAAAATATTTTTTTTTCCAAAGTAACTAAAAAAATATTTTTTTTTCCAAAGTAACTAAAAAAATATTTTTTTTTCCAAAGTAACTAAAAAAATATTTTTTTTTCCAAAGTAACTAAAAAAATATTTTTTTTTCCAAAGAAACTAAAAAAATATTTTTTTTTCCAAAGTAACTAAAAAAATATTTTTTTTTCCAAAGTAACTAAAAAAATATTTTTTTTTCCAAAGTAACTAAAAAAATATTTTTTTTTCCAAAATAACTAAAAAAATATTTTTTTTTCCAAAGTAACTAAAAAAATATTTTTTTTCCAAAGTAACTAAAAAAAAATTTTTTTTTCCAAAGAAACTAAAAAAATATTTTTTTTTCCAAAGTAACTAAAAAAAAAAATTTTTTTCCAAAGTAACTAAAAAAATATTTTTTTTTCCAAAGTAACTAAAAAAATATTTTTTTTTCCAAAGTAACTAAAATATATTTTTTTTTCCAAAGAAACTAAAAAAATATTTTTTTTTCCAAAGTAACTAAAAAAATATTTTTTTTTCCAAAGTAACTAAAAAAATATTTTTTTTTCCAAAGAAACTAAAAACATATTTTTTTTCCCAAAGAAACTAAAAAAATATTTTTTTTTCCAAAGTAACTAAAGAATTTTTATTTTTTCCAAAGAAACTAAAAAAATATTTTTTTTTCCAAAGTAACTAAAAAAAATTTTTTTTTTCCAAAGTAACTAAAAAAAATTTTTTTTTCCAAAGTAACTAAAAAAATATTTTTTTTTCCAAAGTAACTAAAAAAATATTTTTTTTCCAAAGTAACTAAAAAAATATTTTTTTTCCAAAGTAACTAAAAAAATATTTTTTTTTCCAAAGTAACTAAAAAAATATTTTTTTTTTCCAAAGTAACTAAAAAAATATTTTTTTTTCCAAAGAAACTAAAAAAATATTTTTTTTTCCAAAGTAACTAAAAAAATATTTTTTTTCCCAAAGTAACTAAAAAAATATTTTTTTTTCCAAAGAAACTAAAAAAATATTTTTTTTTCCAAAGTAACTAAAAAAATATTTTTTTTTCCAAAGTAACTAAAAAAATATTTTTTTTTCCAAAGTAACTAAAAAAATATTTTTTTTTCCAAAATAACTAAAAAAATATTTTTTTTTCCAAAGTAACTAAAAAAATATTTTTTTTCCAAAGTAACTAAAAAAATATTTTTTTTTCCAAAGAAACTAAAAAAATATTTTTTTTTCCAAAGTAACTAAAAAAAAATTTTTTTTTCCAAAGTAACTAAAAAAATATTTTTTTTTCCAAAGTAACTAAAAAAATATTTTTTTTCCAAAGTAACAAAAAAAATATTTTTTTTTTCCAAAGAAACTAAAAAAATATTTTTTTTCCCCAAAGAAACTAAAAAAATATTTTTTTTCCAAAGTAACTAAAAAAAATATTTTTTTTCCAAAGAAACTAAAAAAATATTTTTTTTTCCAAAGTAACTAAAAAATATTTTTTTTTCCAAAGTAACTAAAAAAATATTTTTTTTTCCAAAGTAACTAAAAAAATATTTTTTTTTCCAAAGTAACTAAAAAAATATTTTTTTTTCCAAAGTAACTAAAAAATATATTTTTTTTTCCAAAGTAACTAAAAAAATATTTTTTTTTCCAAAGTAACTAAAAAAATATTTTTTTTTCCAAAGTAACTAAAAAAATATTTTTTTTTCCAAAGAAACTAAAAAAATATTTTTTTTTCCAAAGTAACTAAAAAAATATTTTTTTTTCCAAAGTAACTAAAAAAATATTTTTTTTTCCAAAGTAACTAAAAAAATATTTTTTTTTCCAAAATAACTAAAAAAATATTTTTTTTTCCAAAGTAACTAAAAAAATATTTTTTTTCCAAAGTAACTAAAAAAAAATTTTTTTTTCCAAAGAAACTAAAAAAATATTTTTTTTTCCAAAGTAACTAAAAAAATATTTTTTTTCCAAAGTAACTAAAAAAATATTTTTTTTTCCAAAATAACTAAAAAAATATTTTTTTTTCCAAAGTAACTAAAAAAATATTTTTTTTCCAAAGTAACTAAAAAAATATTTTTTTTTCCAAAGTAACTAAAAAAATATTTTTTTTTCCAAAGTAACTAAAAAAATATTTTTTTTTCCAAAGAAACTAAAAAAATATTTTTTTTTCCAAAGAAACTAAAAACATATTTTTTTCCCAAAGAAACTAAAAAAATATTTTTTTTTCCAAAGTAACTAAAGAATTTTTATTTTTTCCAAAGAAACTAAAAAAATATTTTTTTTTCCAAAGTAACTAAAAAAAAAATTTTTTTTCCAAAGTAACTAAAAAAAAATTTTTTTTCCAAAGTAACTAAAAAAATATTTTTTTTTCCAAAGTAACTAAAAAAATATTTTTTTTCCCAAAGTAACAAAAAAAATATTTTTTTTTTCCAAAGTAACTAAAAAAATATTTTTTTTTCCCAAAGAAACTAAAAAAATATTTTTTTTTCCCAAAGAAACTAAAAAAATATTTTTTTTCCCAAAGTAACAAAAAAAATATTTTTTTTTTCCAAAGTAACTAAAAAAATATTTTTTTTTTCCAAAGAAACTAAAAAAATATTTTTTTTTCCCAAAGAAACTAAAAAAATATTTTTTTTTCCAAAGTAACTAAAAAAAATATTTTTTTTCCAAAGAAACTAAAAAAATATTTTTTTTTCCAAAGTAACTAAAAAATATTTTTTTTTCCAAAGTAACTAAAAAAATATTTTTTTTTCCAAAGTAACTAAAAAAATATTTTTTTTTCCAAAGTAACTAAAAAAATATTTTTTTTTCCAAAGTAACTAAAAAAATATTTTTTTTTCCAAAGTAACTAAAAAAATATTTTTTTTTCCAAAGTAACTAAAAAAATATTTTTTTTTCCAAAGTAACTAAAAAAATATTTTTTTTTCCAAAGTAACTAAAAAAATATTTTTTTTTCCAAAGTAACTAAAAAAATATTTTTTTTTCCAAAGAAACTAAAAAAATATTTTTTTTTCCAAAGTAACTAAAAAATATTTTTTTTTCCAAAGTAACTAAAAAAATATTTTTTTTTCCAAAGTAACTAAAAAAATATTTTTTTTTCCAAAGTAACTAAAAAAATATTTTTTTTTCCAAAGTAACTAAAAAAATATTTTTTTTTCCAAAGTAACTAAAAAAATATTTTTTTTTCCAAAGTAACTAAAAAAATATTTTTTTTTCCAAAGTAACTAAAAAAATATTTTTTTTTCCAAAGTAACTAAAAAAATATTTTTTTTTCCAAAGTAACTAAAAAAATATTTTTTTTTCCAAAGAAACTAAAAAAATATTTTTTTTTCCAAAGTAACTAAAAAAATATTTTTTTTTCCAAAGTAACTAAAAAAATATTTTTTTTTCCAAAGTAACTAAAAAAATATTTTTTTTTCCAAAATAACTAAAAAAATATTTTTTTTTCCAAAGTAACTAAAAAAATATTTTTTTTCCAAAGTAACTAAAAAAAAATTTTTTTTTCCAAAGAAACTAAAAAAATATTTTTTTTTCCAAAGTAACTAAAAAAAAAAAAATTTTTCCAAAGTAACTAAAAAAATATTTTTTTTTCCAAAGTAACTAAAAAAATATTTTTTTTTCCAAAGTAACTAAAATATTTTTTTTTTTCCAAAGAAACTAAAAAAATATTTTTTTTTCCAAAGTAACTAAAAAAATATTTTTTTTTCCAAAGTAACTAAAAAAATATTTTTTTTTCCAAAGAAACTAAAAACATATTTTTTTTCCCAAAGAAACTAAAAAAATATTTTTTTTTCCAAAGTAACTAAAGAATTTTTATTTTTTCCAAAGAAACTAAAAAAATATTTTTTTTTCCAAAGTAACTAAAAAAAATTTTTTTTTTCCAAAGTAACTAAAAAAATTTTTTTTTTCCAAAGTAACTAAAAAAATATTTTTTTTTCCAAAGTAACTAAAAAAATATTTTTTTTCCAAAGTAACTAAAAAAATATTTTTTTTCCAAAGTAACTAAAAAAATATTTTTTTTTCCAAAGTAACTAAAAAAATATTTTTTTTTTCCAAAGTAACTAAAAAAATATTTTTTTTTCCAAAGAAACTAAAAAAATATTTTTTTTTCCAAAGTAACTAAAAAAATATTTTTTTTCCCAAAGTAACTAAAAAAATATTTTTTTTTCCAAAGAAACTAAAAAAATATTTTTTTTTCCAAAGTAACTAAAAAAATTTTTTTTTTCCAAAGAAACTAAAAAAATATTTTTTTTTCCAAAGTAACTAAAAAAAAAAATTTTTTTCCAAAGTAACTAAAAAAATATTTTTTTTTCCAAAGTAACTAAAAAAATATTTTTTTTCCAAAGTAACAAAAAAAAAATTTTTTTTTTCCAAAGAAACTAAAAAAATATTTTTTTTCCCCAAAGAAACTAAAAAAATATTTTTTTTTCCAAAGTAACTAAAAAAAATATTTTTTTTCCAAAGAAACTAAAAAAATATTTTTTTTTCCAAAGTAACTAAAAAATATTTTTTTTTCCAAAGTAACTAAAAAAATATTTTTTTTTCCAAAGTAACTAAAAAAATATATTTTTTTCCAAAGTAACTAAAAAAATATTTTTTTTTCCAAAGTAACTAAAAAAATATTTTTTTTTCCAAAGTAACTAAAAAAATATTTTTTTTTCCAAAGTAACTAAAAAAATATTTTTTTTTCCAAAGTAACTAAAAAAATATTTTTTTTTCCAAAGAAACTAAAAAAATATTTTTTTTTCCAAAGTAACTAAAAAAATATTTTTTTTTCCAAAGTAACTAAAAAAATATTTTTTTTTCCAAAGTAACTAAAAAAATATTTTTTTTTCCAAAATAACTAAAAAAATATTTTTTTTTCCAAAGTAACTAAAAAAATATTTTTTTTTCCAAAGTAACTAAAAAAATATTTTTTTTTTCCAAAGTAACTAAAAAAATATTTTTTTTTCCAAAGAAACTAAAAAAATATTTTTTTTTCCAAAGTAACTAAAAAAATATTTTTTTTCCCAAAGTAACTAAAAAAATATTTTTTTTTCCAAAGAAACTAAAAAAATATTTTTTTTTCCAAAGTAACTAAAAAAATATTTTTTTTTCCAAAGAAACTAAAAAAATATTTTTTTTTCCAAAGTAACTAAAAAAAAAAAAATTTTTCCAAAGTAACTAAAAAAATATTTTTTTTTCCAAAGTAACTAAAAAAATATTTTTTTTCCAAAGTAACAAAAAAAAAATTTTTTTTTTCCAAAGAAACTAAAAAAATATTTTTTTTCCCCAAAGAAACTAAAAAAATATTTTTTTTTCCAAAGTAACTAAAAAAAATATTTTTTTTCCAAAGAAACTAAAAAAATATTTTTTTTTCCAAAGTAACTAAAAAATATTTTTTTTTCCAAAGTAACTAAAAAAATATTTTTTTTTCCAAAGTAACTAAAAAAATATATTTTTTTCCAAAGTAACTAAAAAAATATTTTTTTTTCCAAAGTAACTAAAAAAATATTTTTTTTTCCAAAGAAACTAAAAAAATATTTTTTTTTCCAAAGTAACTAAAAAAATATTTTTTTTCCCAAAGTAACTAAAAAAATATTTTTTTTTCCAAAGAAACTAAAAAAATATTTTTTTTTCCAAAGTAACTAAAAAAATATTTTTTTTTCCAAAGTAACTAAAAAAATATTTTTTTTTCCAAAGTAACTAAAAAAATATTTTTTTTTCCAAAATAACTAAAAAAATATTTTTTTTTCCAAAGTAACTAAAAAAATATTTTTTTTTCCCAAAGAAACTAAAAAAATATTTTTTTTTCCCAAAGAAACTAAAAAAATATTTTTTTTCCCAAAGTAACAAAAAAAATATTTTTTTTTTCCAAAGTAACTAAAAAAATATTTTTTTTTTCCAAAGAAACTAAAAAAATATTTTTTTTCCCCAAAGAAACTAAAAAAATATTTTTTTTCCAAAGTAACAAAAAAAAAATTTTTTTTTTCCAAAGAAACTAAAAAAATATTTTTTTTCCCCAAAGAAACTAAAAAAATATTTTTTTTTCCAAAGTAACTAAAAAAAATATTTTTTTTCCAAAGAAACTAAAAAAATATTTTTTTTTCCAAAGTAACTAAAAAATATTTTTTTTTCCAAAGTAACTAAAAAAATATTTTTTTTTCCAAAGTAACTAAAAAAATATATTTTTTTCCAAAGTAACTAAAAAAATATTTTTTTTTCCAAAGTAACTAAAAAAATATTTTTTTTTCCAAAGTAACTAAAAAAATATTTTTTTTTCCAAAGTAACTAAAAAAATATTTTTTTTTCCAAAGTAACTAAAAAAATATTTTTTTTTCCAAAGAAACTAAAAAAATATTTTTTTTTCCAAAGTAACTAAAAAAATATTTTTTTTTCCAAAGTAACTAAAAAAATATTTTTTTTTCCAAAGTAACTAAAAAAATATTTTTTTTTCCAAAATAACTAAAAAAATATTTTTTTTTCCAAAGTAACTAAAAAAATATTTTTTTTTCCAAAGTAACTAAAAAAATATTTTTTTTTTCCAAAGTAACTAAAAAAATATTTTTTTTTCCAAAGAAACTAAAAAAATATTTTTTTTTCCAAAGTAACTAAAAAAATATTTTTTTTCCCAAAGTAACTAAAAAAATATTTTTTTTTCCAAAGAAACTAAAAAAATATTTTTTTTTCCAAAGTAACTAAAAAAATATTTTTTTTTCCAAAGAAACTAAAAAAATATTTTTTTTTCCAAAGTAACTAAAAAAAAAAAATTTTTTCCAAAGTAACTAAAAAAATATTTTTTTTTCCAAAGTAACTAAAAAAATATTTTTTTTCCAAAGTAACAAAAAAAAAATTTTTTTTTTCCAAAGAAACTAAAAAAATATTTTTTTTCCCCAAAGAAACTAAAAAAATATTTTTTTTTCCAAAGTAACTAAAAAAAATATTTTTTTTCCAAAGAAACTAAAAAAATATTTTTTTTTCCAAAGTAACTAAAAAATATTTTTTTTTCCAAAGTAACTAAAAAAATATTTTTTTTTCCAAAGTAACTAAAAAAATATATTTTTTTCCAAAGTAACTAAAAAAATATTTTTTTTTCCAAAGTAACTAAAAAAATATTTTTTTTTCCAAAGAAACTAAAAAAATATTTTTTTTTCCAAAGTAACTAAAAAAATATTTTTTTTCCCAAAGTAACTAAAAAAATATTTTTTTTTCCAAAGAAACTAAAAAAATATTTTTTTTTCCAAAGTAACTAAAAAAATATTTTTTTTTCCAAAGTAACTAAAAAAATATTTTTTTTTCCAAAGTAACTAAAAAAATATTTTTTTTTCCAAAGTAACTAAAAAAATATTTTTTTTTCCAAAATAACTAAAAAAATATTTTTTTTTCCAAAGTAACTAAAAAAATATTTTTTTTCCAAAGTAACTAAAAAAAAATTTTTTTTTCCAAAGAAACTAAAAAAATATTTTTTTTTCCAAAGTAACTAAAAAAAAAAAAATTTTTCCAAAGTAACTAAAAAAATATTTTTTTTTCCAAAGTAACTAAAAAAATATTTTTTTTTCCAAAGTAACTAAAATATTTTTTTTTTCCAAAGAAACTAAAAAAATATTTTTTTTTCCAAAGTAACTAAAAAAATATTTTTTTTTCCAAAGTAACTAAAAAAATATTTTTTTTTCCAAAGAAACTAAAAACATATTTTTTTTCCCAAAGAAACTAAAAAAATATTTTTTTTTCCAAAGTAACTAAAGAATTTTTATTTTTTCCAAAGAAACTAAAAAAATATTTTTTTTTCCAAAGTAACTAAAAAAAATTTTTTTTTTCCAAAGTAACTAAAAAAAATTTTTTTTTCCAAAGTAACTAAAAAAATATTTTTTTTTCCAAAGTAACTAAAAAAATATTTTTTTTCCAAAGTAACTAAAAAAATATTTTTTTTCCAAAGTAACTAAAAAAATATTTTTTTTTCCAAAGTAACTAAAAAAATATTTTTTTTTTCCAAAGTAACTAAAAAAATATTTTTTTTTCCAAAGAAACTAAAAAAATATTTTTTTTTCCAAAGTAACTAAAAAAATATTTTTTTTCCCAAAGTAACTAAAAAAATATTTTTTTTTCCAAAGAAACTAAAAAAATATTTTTTTTTCCAAAGTAACTAAAAAAATATTTTTTTTTCCAAAGAAACTAAAAAAATATTTTTTTTTCCAAAGTAACTAAAAAAAAAAATTTTTTTCCAAAGTAACTAAAAAAATATTTTTTTTTCCAAAGTAACTAAAAAAATATTTTTTTTCCAAAGTAACAAAAAAAAAATTTTTTTTTCCAAAGAAACTAAAAAAATATTTTTTTTCCCCAAAGAAACTAAAAAAATATTTTTTTTTCCAAAGTAACTAAAAAAAATATTTTTTTTCCAAAGAAACTAAAAAAATATTTTTTTTTCCAAAGTAACTAAAAAATATTTTTTTTTCCAAAGTAACTAAAAAAATATTTTTTTTTCCAAAGTAACTAAAAAAATATATTTTTTTCCAAAGTAACTAAAAAAATATTTTTTTTTCCAAAGTAACTAAAAAAATATTTTTTTTTCCAAAGTAACTAAAAAAATATTTTTTTTTCCAAAGTAACTAAAAAAATATTTTTTTTTCCAAAGTAACTAAAAAAATATTTTTTTTTCCAAAGAAACTAAAAAAATATTTTTTTTTCCAAAGTAACTAAAAAAATATTTTTTTTTCCAAAGTAACTAAAAAAATATTTTTTTTTCCAAAGTAACTAAAAAATATTTTTTTTTCCAAAGTAACTAAAAAAATATTTTTTTTTCCAAAGTAACTAAAAAAATATATTTTTTTCCAAAGTAACTAAAAAAATATTTTTTTTTCCAAAGTAACTAAAAAAATATTTTTTTTTCCAAAGTAACTAAAAAAATATTTTTTTTTCCAAAGTAACTAAAAAAATATTTTTTTTTCCAAAGTAACTAAAAAAATATTTTTTTTTCCAAAGAAACTAAAAAAATATTTTTTTTTCCAAAGTAACTAAAAAAATATTTTTTTTTCCAAAGTAACTAAAAAAATATTTTTTTTTCCAAAGTAACTAAAAAAATATTTTTTTTTCCAAAATAACTAAAAAAATATTTTTTTTTCCAAAGTAACTAAAAAAATATTTTTTTTCCAAAGTAACTAAAAAAAAAATTTTTTTTCCAAAGAAACTAAAAAAATATTTTTTTTTCCAAAGTAACTAAAAAAATATTTTTTTTCCAAAGTAACTAAAAAAATATTTTTTTTTCCAAAATAACTAAAAAAATATTTTTTTTTCCAAAGTAACTAAAAAAATATTTTTTTTCCAAAGTAACTAAAAAAATATTTTTTTTTCCAAAGTAACTAAAAAAATATTTTTTTTTCCAAAGTAACTAAAAAAATATTTTTTTTTCCAAAGTAACTAAAAAAATATTTTTTTTTCCAAAGAAACTAAAAACATATTTTTTTTCCCAAAGAAACTAAAAAAATATTTTTTTTTCCAAAGTAACTAAAGAATTTTTATTTTTTCCAAAGAAACTAAAAAAATATTTTTTTTTCCAAAGTAACTAAAAAAAATTTTTTTTTTCCAAAGTAACTAAAAAAATTTTTTTTTTCCAAAGTAACTAAAAAAATATTTTTTTTTCCAAAGTAACTAAAAAAATATTTTTTTTCCAAAGAAACTAAAAAAATATTTTTTTTTCCAAAGTAACTAAAAAATATTTTTTTTTCCAAAGTAACTAAAAAAATATTTTTTTTTCCAAAGTAACTAAAAAAATATTTTTTTTTCCAAAGTAACTAAAAAAATATTTTTTTTCCAAAGTAACTAAAAAAATATTTTTTTTTCCAAAGTAACTAAAAAAATATTTTTTTTTCCAAAGTAACTAAAAAAATATTTTTTTTTCCAAAGTAACTAAAAAAATATTTTTTTTTCCAAAGAAACTAAAAAAATATTTTTTTTTCCAAAGTAACTAAAAAAATATTTTTTTTTCCAAAGTAACTAAAAAAATATTTTTTTTCCAAAGTAACTAAAAAAAAATTTTTTTTTCCAAAGAAACTAAAAAAATATTTTTTTTTCCAAAGTAACTAAAAAAATATTTTTTTTCCAAAGTAACTAAAAAAATATTTTTTTTTCCAAAATAACTAAAAAAATATTTTTTTTTCCAAAGTAACTAAAAAAATATTTTTTTTCCAAAGTAACTAAAAAAATATTTTTTTTTCCAAAGTAACTAAAAAAATATTTTTTTTTCCAAAGTAACTAAAAAAATATTTTTTTTTCCAAAGTAACTAAAAAAATATTTTTTTTTCCAAAGAAACTAAAAACATATTTTTTTTCCAAAGTAACTAAAAAAATATTTTTTTTTCCAAAGTAACTAAAAAAATATTTTTTTTTCCAAAGTAACTAAAAAAATATTTTTTTTTCCAAAGTAACTAAAAAAATATTTTTTTTTCCAAAGTAACTAAAAAAATATTTTTTTTTCCAAAGAAACTAAAAAAATATTTTTTTTTCCAAAGTAACTAAAAAAATATTTTTTTTTCCAAAGTAACTAAAAAAATATTTTTTTTTCCAAAGTAACTAAAAAAATATTTTTTTTTCCAAAATAACTAAAAAAATATTTTTTTTTCCAAAGTAACTAAAAAAATATTTTTTTTCCAAAGTAACTAAAAAAAAAAATTTTTTTCCAAAGAAACTAAAAAAATATTTTTTTTTCCAAAGTAACTAAAAAAATATTTTTTTTCCAAAGTAACTAAAAAAATATTTTTTTTTCCAAAATAACTAAAAAAATATTTTTTTTTCCAAAGTAACTAAAAAAATATTTTTTTTCCAAAGTAACTAAAAAAATATTTTTTTTTCCAAAGTAACTAAAAAAATATTTTTTTTTCCAAAGTAACTAAAAAAAAATTTTTTTTTCCAAAGAAACTAAAAAAATATTTTTTTTTCCAAAGAAACTAAAAACATATTTTTTTCCCAAAGAAACTAAAAAAATATTTTTTTTTCCAAAGTAACTAAAGAATTTTTATTTTTTCCAAAGAAACTAAAAAAATATTTTTTTTTCCAAAGTAACTAAAAAAAAAATTTTTTTTCCAAAGTAACTAAAAAAAAATTTTTTTTCCAAAGTAACTAAAAAAATATTTTTTTTTCCAAAGTAACTAAAAAAATATTTTTTTTCCCAAAGTAACAAAAAAAATATTTTTTTTTTCCAAAGTAACTAAAAAAATATTTTTTTTTCCCAAAGAAACTAAAAAAATATTTTTTTTTCCCAAAGAAACTAAAAAAATATTTTTTTTCCCAAAGTAACAAAAAAAATATTTTTTTTTTCCAAAGTAACTAAAAAAATATTTTTTTTTTCCAAAGAAACTAAAAAAATATTTTTTTTTCCCAAAGAAACTAAAAAAATATTTTTTTTTCCAAAGTAACTAAAAAAAATATTTTTTTTCCAAAGAAACTAAAAAAATATTTTTTTTTCCAAAGTAACTAAAAAATATTTTTTTTTCCAAAGTAACTAAAAAAATATTTTTTTTTCCAAAGAAACTAAAAACATATTTTTTTTCCAAAGTAACTAAAAAAATATTTTTTTTTCCAAAGTAACTAAAAAAATATTTTTTTTCCAAAGTAACAAAAAAAAAATTTTTTTTTTCCAAAGAAACTAAAAAAATATTTTTTTTTCCCAAAGAAACTAAAAAAATATTTTTTTTTCCAAAGTAACTAAAAAAAATATTTTTTTTCCAAAGAAACTAAAAAAATATTTTTTTTTCCAAAGTAACTAAAAAATATTTTTTTTTCCAAAGTAACTAAAAAAATATTTTTTTTTCCAAAGAAACTAAAAACATATTTTTTTTCCAAAGTAACTAAAAAAATATTTTTTTTTCCAAAGTAACTAAAAAAATATTTTTTTTCCAAAGTAACAAAAAAAATATTTTTTTTTTCCAAAGAAACTAAAAAAAAATTTTTTTTTCCCAAAGAAACTAAAAAAATATTTTTTTTTCCAAAGTAACTAAAAAAAAAATTTTTTTTCCAAAGAAACTAAAAAAATATTTTTTTTTCCAAAGTAACTAAAAAATATTTTTTTTTCCAAAGTAACTAAAAAAATATTTTTTTTTCCAAAGTAACTAAAAAAATATTTTTTTTTCCAAAGTAACTAAAAAAATATTTTTTTTTCCAAAGTAACTAAAAAAATATTTTTTTTTCCAAAGTAACTAAAAAAATATTTTTTTTTCCAAAGTAACTAAAAAAATATTTTTTTTTCCAAAGTAACTAAAAAAATATTTTTTTTTCCAAAGAAACTAAAAAAATATTTTTTTTTCCAAAGTAACTAAAAAAATATTTTTTTTTCCAAAGTAACTAAAAAAATATTTTTTTTTCCAAAGTAACTAAAAAAATATTTTTTTTTCCAAAATAACTAAAAAAATATTTTTTTTTCCAAAGTAACTAAAAAAATATTTTTTTTCCAAAGTAACTAAAAAAAAAAATTTTTTTCCAAAGAAACTAAAAAAATATTTTTTTTTCCAAAGTAACTAAAAAAATATTTTTTTTCCAAAGTAACTAAAAAAATATTTTTTTTTCCAAAATAACTAAAAAAATATTTTTTTTTCCAAAGTAACTAAAAAAATATTTTTTTTTC
This sequence comes from Melanostigma gelatinosum, assembly GCF_949748355.1. Classification (NCBI taxonomy): domain Eukaryota; kingdom Metazoa; phylum Chordata; class Actinopteri; order Perciformes; family Zoarcidae; genus Melanostigma; species Melanostigma gelatinosum. Next base: position 17,872 of record NW_027634859.1, on the reverse strand, counting down.
CAAAGTAACTAAAAAAATATTTTTTTTTCCAAAGAAACTAAAAAAATATTTTTTTTTCCAAAGAAACTAAAAACATATTTTTTTCCCAAAGAAACTAAAAAAATATTTTTTTTTCCAAAGTAACTAAAGAATTTTTATTTTTTCCAAAGAAACTAAAAAAATATTTTTTTTTCCAAAGTAACTAAAAAAAAAATTTTTTTTCCAAAGTAACTAAAAAAAAATTTTTTTTCCAAAGTAACTAAAAAAATATTTTTTTTTCCAAAGTAACTAAAAAAATATTTTTTTTCCCAAAGTAACAAAAAAAATATTTTTTTTTTCCAAAGTAACTAAAAAAATATTTTTTTTTCCCAAAGAAACTAAAAAAATATTTTTTTTTCCCAAAGAAACTAAAAAAATATTTTTTTTCCCAAAGTAACAAAAAAAATATTTTTTTTTTCCAAAGTAACTAAAAAAATATTTTTTTTTTCCAAAGAAACTAAAAAAATATTTTTTTTTCCCAAAGAAACTAAAAAAATATTTTTTTTTCCAAAGTAACTAAAAAAAATATTTTTTTTCCAAAGAAACTAAAAAAATATTTTTTTTTCCAAAGTAACTAAAAAATATTTTTTTTTCCAAAGTAACTAAAAAAATATTTTTTTTTCCAAAGTAACTAAAAAAATATTTTTTTTTCCAAAGTAACTAAAAAAATATTTTTTTTTCCAAAGTAACTAAAAAATTTTTTTTTTTTCCAAAGTAACTAAAAAAATATTTTTTTTCCAAAGTAACTAAAAAAATATTTTTTTTCCAAAGTAACTAAAAAAATATTTTTTTTTCCAAAGTAACTAAAAAAATATTTTTTTTTTCCAAAGTAACTAAAAAAATATTTTTTTTTCCAAAGAAACTAAAAAAATATTTTTTTTTCCAAAGTAACTAAAAAAATATTTTTTTTCCCAAAGTAACTAAAAAAATATTTTTTTTTCCAAAGAAACTAAAAAAATATTTTTTTTTCCAAAGTAACTAAAAAAATATTTTTTTTTCCAAAGAAACTAAAAAAATATTTTTTTTTCCAAAGTAACTAAAAAAAAAATTTTTTTTCCAAAGTAACTAAAAAAATATTTTTTTTTCCAAAGTAACTAAAAAAATATTTTTTTTCCAAAGTAACAAAAAAAAAATTTTTTTTTTCCAAAGAAACTAAAAAAATATTTTTTTTCCCCAAAGAAACTAAAAAAATATTTTTTTTTCCAAAGTAACTAAAAAAAATATTTTTTTTCCAAAGAAACTAAAAAAATATTTTTTTTTCCAAAGTAACTAAAAAATATTTTTTTTTCCAAAGTAACTAAAAAAATATTTTTTTTTCCAAAGTAACTAAAAAAATATATTTTTTTCCAAAGTAACTAAAAAAATATTTTTTTTTCCAAAGTAACTAAAAAAATATTTTTTTTTCCAAAGTAACTAAAAAAATATTTTTTTTTCCAAAGTAACTAAAAAAATATTTTTTTTTCCAAAGTAACTAAAAAAATATTTTTTTTTCCAAAGAAACTAAAAAAATATTTTTTTTTCCAAAGTAACTAAAAAAATATTTTTTTTTCCAAAGTAACTAAAAAAATATTTTTTTTTCCAAAGTAACTAAAAAAATATTTTTTTTTCCAAAATAACTAAAAAAATATTTTTTTTTCCAAAGTAACTAAAAAAATATTTTTTTTCCAAAGTAACTAAAAAAAAAAATTTTTTTCCAAAGAAACTAAAAAAATATTTTTTTTTCCAAAGTAACTAAAAAAATATTTTTTTTCCAAAGTAACTAAAAAAATATTTTTTTTTCCAAAATAACTAAAAAAATATTTTTTTTTCCAAAGTAACTAAAAAAATAATTTTTTTCCAAAGTAACTAAAAAAATATTTTTTTTTCCAAAGTAACTAAAAAAATATTATTTTTTTCCAAAGTAACTAAAAAAATATTTTTTTTTCCAAAGTAACTAAAAAAATATTTTTTTTTCCAAAGAAACTAAAAACATATTTTTTTTCCCAAAGAAACTAAAAAAATATTTTTTTTTCCAAAGTAACTAAAGAATTTTTATTTTTTCCAAAGAAACTAAAAAAATATTTTTTTTTCCAAAGTAACTAAAAAAAATTTTTTTTTTCCAAAGTAACTAAAAAAATTTTTTTTTTCCAAAGTAACTAAAAAAATATTTTTTTTTCCAAAGTAACTAAAAAAATATTTTTTTTCCAAAGAAACTAAAAAAATATTTTTTTTTCCAAAGTAACTAAAAAATATTTTTTTTTCCAAAGTAACTAAAAAAATATTTTTTTTTCCAAAGTAACTAAAAAAATATTTTTTTTCCAAAGTAACTAAAAAAATATTTTTTTTTCCAAAGTAACTAAAAAAATATTTTTTTTTCCAAAGTAACTAAAAAAATATTTTTTTTTCCAAAGTAACTAAAAAAATATTTTTTTTTCCAAAGAAACTAAAAACATATTTTTTTTCCCAAAGAAACTAAAAAAATATTTTTTTTTCCAAAGTAACTAAAGAATTTTTATTTTTTCCAAAGAAACTAAAAAAATATTTTTTTTTCCAAAGTAACTAAAAAAAAATTTTTTTTTCCAAAGTAACTAAAAAAATTTTTTTTTTCCAAAGTAACTAAAAAAATATTTTTTTTTCCAAAGTAACTAAAAAAATATTTTTTTTCCCAAAGTAACAAAAAAAATATTTTTTTTTCCCAAAGAAACTAAAAAAATATTTTTTTTTCCAAAGTAACTAAAAAAAATATTTTTTTTCCAAAGAAACTAAAAAAATATTTTTTTTCCCAAAGTAACAAAAAAAATATTTTTTTTTTCCAAAGAAACTAAAAAAATATTTTTTTTCCCCAAAGAAACTAAAAAAATATTTTTTTTTCCAAAGTAACAAAAAAAAATATTTTTTTTCCAAAGAAACTAAAAAAATATTTTTTTTCCCCAAAGAAACTAAAAAAATATTTTTTTTTCCAAAGTAACTAAAAAAAATATTTTTTTTCCAAAGAAACTAAAAAAATATTTTTTTTTTCCAAAGTAACTAAAAAATATTTTTTTTTCCAAAGTAACTAAAAAAATATTTTTTTTTCCAAAGTAACTAAAAAATTTTTTTTTTTTCCAAAGTAACTAAAAAAATATTTTTTTTTCCAAAGAAACTAAAAAAATATTTTTTTTTCCAAAGAAACTAAAAAAATATTTTTTTTTCCAAAGTAACTAAAAAAATATTTTTTTTTCCAAAGTAACTAAAAAAATATTTTTTTTTCCAAAATAACTAAAAAAATATTTTTTTTTCCAAAGTAACTAAAAAAATATTTTTTTTCCAAAGTAACTAAAAAAATATTTTTTTTCCCAAAGTAACTAAAAAAATATTTTTTTTTCCAAAGAAACTAAAAAAATATTTTTTTTTCAAAGTAACTAAAAAAAAAAAAATTTTTCCAAAGTAACTAAAAAAATATTTTTTTTTCCAAAGTAACTAAAAAAATATTTTTTTTCCAAAGTAACAAAAAAAATATTTTTTTTTTCCAAAGAAACTAAAAAAATATTTTTTTTTCCCAAAGAAACTAAAAAAATATTTTTTTTTCCAAAGTAACTAAAAAAAATATTTTTTTTCCAAAGAAACTAAAATAATATTTTTTTTTCCAAAGTAACTAAAAAATATTTTTTTTTCCAAAGTAACTAAAAAAATATTTTTTTTTCCAAAGTAACTAAAAAAATATTTTTTTTTCCAAAGTAACTAAAAAAATATTTTTTTTCCAAAGTAACTAAAAAAATATTTTTTTTTCCAAAGTAACTAAAAAAATATTTTTTTTTCCAAAGTAACTAAAAAAATATTTTTTTTTCCAAAGTAACTAAAAAAATATTTTTTTTTCCAAAGAAACTAAAAAAATATTTTTTTTTCCAAAGTAACTAAAAAAATATTTTTTTTTCCAAAGTAACTAAAAAAATTTTTTTTTTTCCAAAGTAACTAAAAAAAATTTTTTTTTTCCAAAATAACTAAAAAAATATTTTTTTTTCCAAAGTAACTAAAAAAATATTTTTTTTCCAAAGTAACTAAAAAAAAATTTTTTTTTCCAAAGAAACTAAAAAAATATTTTTTTTTCCAAAGTAACTAAAAAAATATTTTTTTTCCAAAGTAACTAAAAAAATATTTTTTTTTCCAAAATAACTAAAAAAATATTTTTTTTTCCAAAGTAACTAAAAAAATATTTTTTTTCCAAAGTAACTAAAAAAATATTTTTTTTTCCAAAGTAACTAAAAAAATATTTTTTTTTCCAAAGTAACTAAAAAAATATTTTGTTTTCCAAAGTAACTAAAAAAATATTTTTTTTTCCAAAGAAACTAAAAACATATTTTTTTTCCCAAAGAAACTAAAAAAATATTTTTTTTTCCAAAGTAACTAAAGAATTTTTATTTTTTCCAAAGAAACTAAAAAAATATTTTTTTTTCCAAAGTAACTAAAAAAAATTTTTTTTTTCCAAAGTAACTAAAAAAATTTTTTTTTTCCAAAGTAACTAAAAAAATATTTTTTTTTCCAAAGTAACTAAAAAAATTTTTTTTTTCCAAAGTAACTAAAAAAATATTTTTTTTCCAAAGTAACTAAAAAAATATTTTTTTTTCCAAAGTAACTAAAAAAATATTTTTTTTTTCCAAAGTAACTAAAAAAATATTTTTTTTTCCAAAGAAACTAAAAAAATATTTTTTTTTCCAAAGTAACTAAAAAAATATTTTTTTTCCCAAAGTAACTAAAAAAATATTTTTTTTTCCAAAGAAACTAAAAAAATATTTTTTTTTCCAAAGTAACTAAAAAAATATTTTTTTTTCCAAAGTAACTAAAAAAATATTTTTTTTTCCAAAGTAACTAAAAAAATATATTTTTTTCCAAAATAACTAAAAAAATATTTTTTTTTCCAAAGTAACTAAAAAAATATTTTTTTTCCAAAGTAACTAAAAAAATATTTTTTTTTCCAAAGAAACTAAAAAAATATTTTTTTTTCCAAAGTAACTAAAAAAAAAAATTTTTTTCCAAAGTAACTAAAAAAATATTTTTTTTTCCAAAGTAACTAAAAAAATATTTTTTTTCCAAAGTAACAAAAAAAATATTTTTTTTTTCCAAAGAAACTAAAAAAATATTTTTTTTTCCCAAAGAAACTAAAAAAATATTTTTTTTTCCAAAGTAACTAAAAAAAATATTTTTTTTCCAAAGAAACTAAAAAAATATTTTTTTTTCCAAAGTAACTAAAAAATATTTTTTTTTCCAAAGTAACTAAAAAAATATTTTTTTTTCCAAAGTAACTAAAAAAATATTTTTTTTTCCAAAGTAACTAAAAAAATATTTTTTTTTCCAAAGTAACTAAAAAAATATTTTTTTTTCCAAAGTAACTAAAAAAATATTTTTTTTTCCAAAGTAACTAAAAAAATATTTTTTTTTCCAAAGTAACTAAAAAAATATTTTTTTTTCCAAAGAAACTAAAAAAATATTTTTTTTCCAAAGTAACTAAAAAAATATTTTTTTTTCCAAAGTAACTAAAAAAATATTTTTTTTTCCAAAGTAACTAAAAAAATATTTTTTTTTCCAAAGTAACTAAAAAAATTTTTTTTTTCCAAAGTAACTAAAAAAAAAATTTTTTTTCCAAAGAAACTAAAAAAATATTTTTTTTTCCAAAGTAACTAAAAAAATATTTTTTTTCCAAAGTAACTAAAAAAATATTTTTTTTTCCAAAATAACTAAAAAAATATTTTTTTTTCCAAAGTAACTAAAAAAATATTTTTTTTCCAAAGTAACTAAAAAAATATTTTTTTTTCCAAAGTAACTAAAAAAATATTTTTTTTTCCAAAGTAACTAAAAAAATATTTTTTTTTCCAAAGAAACTAAAAAAATATTTTTTTTTCCAAAGAAACTAAAAACATATTTTTTTCCCAAAGAAACTAAAAAAATATTTTTTTTTCCAAAGTAACTAAAGAATTTTTATTTTTTCCAAAGAAACTAAAAAAATATTTTTTTTTCCAAAGTAACTAAAAAAAAAAATTTTTTTCCAAAGTAACTAAAAAAAATATTTTTTTCCAAAGTAACTAAAAAAATATTTTTTTTTCCAAAGTAACTAAAAAAATATTTTTTTTCCCAAAGTAACAAAAAAAATATTTTTTTTTTCCAAAGTAACTAAAAAAATATTTTTTTTTCCCAAAGAAACTAAAAAAATATTTTTTTTTCCCAAAGAAACTAAAAAAATATTTTTTTTCCCAAAGTAACAAAAAAAATATTTTTTTTTTCCAAAGTAACTAAAAAAATATTTTTTTTTTCCAAAGAAACTAAAAAAATATTTTTTTTTCCCAAAGAAACTAAAAAAATATTTTTTTTTCCAAAGTAACTAAAAAAAATATTTTTTTTCCAAAGAAACTAAAAAAATATTTTTTTTTCCAAAGTAACTAAAAAATATTTTTTTTTCCAAAGTAACTAAAAAAATATTTTTTTTTCCAAAGTAACTAAAAAAATATTTTTTTTTCCAAAGTAACTAAAAAAATATTTTTTTTTCCAAAGTAACTAAAAAAATATTTTTTTTTCCAAAGTAACTAAAAAAATATTTTTTTTTCCAAAGTAACTAAAAAAATATTTTTTTTTCCAAAGTAACTAAAAAAATATTTTTTTTTCCAAAGTAACTAAAAAAATATTTTTTTTTCCAAAGTAACTAAAAAAATATTTTTTTTTCCAAAGAAACTAAAAAAATATTTTTTTTTCCAAAGTAACTAAAAAAATATTTTTTTTTCCAAAGTAACTAAAAAAATATTTTTTTTTCCAAAGTAACTAAAAAAATATTTTTTTTTCCAAAATAACTAAAAAAATATTTTTTTTTCCAAAGTAACTAAAAAAATATTTTTTTTCCAAAGTAACTAAAAAAAAATTTTTTTTTCCAAAGAAACTAAAAAAATATTTTTTTTTCCAAAGTAACTAAAAAAAAAAAATTTTTTCCAAAGTAACTAAAAAAATATTTTTTTTTCCAAAGTAACTAAAAAAATATTTTTTTTTCCAAAGTAACTAAAATATTTTTTTTTTCCAAAGAAACTAAAAAAATATTTTTTTTTCCAAAGTAACTAAAAAAATATTTTTTTTTCCAAAGTAACTAAAAAAATATTTTTTTTTCCAAAGAAACTAAAAACATATTTTTTTTCCCAAAGAAACTAAAAAAATATTTTTTTTTCCAAAGTAACTAAAGAATTTTTATTTTTTCCAAAGAAACTAAAAAAATATTTTTTTTTCCAAAGTAACTAAAAAAATTTTTTTTTTTCCAAAGTAACTAAAAAAATTTTTTTTTTCCAAAGTAACTAAAAAAATATTTTTTTTTCCAAAGTAACTAAAAAAATATTTTTTTTCCAAAGTAACTAAAAAAATATTTTTTTTCCAAAGTAACTAAAAAAATATTTTTTTTTCCAAAGTAACTAAAAAAATATTTTTTTTTTCCAAAGTAACTAAAAAAATATTTTTTTTTCCAAAGAAACTAAAAAAATATTTTTTTTTCCAAAGTAACTAAAAAAATATTTTTTTTCCCAAAGTAACTAAAAAAATATTTTTTTTTCCAAAGTAACTAAAAAAATATTTTTTTTTCCAAAGTAACTAAAAAAATATTTTTTTTTCCAAAATAACTAAAAAAATATTTTTTTTTCCAAAGTAACTAAAAAAATATTTTTTTTCCAAAGTAACTAAAAAAAAATTTTTTTTTCCAAAGAAACTAAAAAAATATTTTTTTTTCCAAAGTAACTAAAAAAAAAAAAATTTTTCCAAAGTAACTAAAAAAATATTTTTTTTTCCAAAGTAACTAAAAAAATATTTTTTTTTCCAAAGTAACTAAAATATTTTTTTTTTCCAAAGAAACTAAAAAAATATTTTTTTTTCCAAAGTAACTAAAAAAATATTTTTTTTTCCAAAGTAACTAAAAAAATATTTTTTTTTCCAAAGAAACTAAAAACATATTTTTTTTCCCAAAGAAACTAAAAAAATATTTTTTTTTCCAAAGTAACTAAAGAATTTTTATTTTTTCCAAAGAAACTAAAAAAATATTTTTTTTTCCAAAGTAACTAAAAAAATTTTTTTTTTTCCAAAGTAACTAAAAAAATTTTTTTTTTCCAAAGTAACTAAAAAAATATTTTTTTTTCCAAAGTAACTAAAAAAATATTTTTTTTCCAAAGTAACTAAAAAAATATTTTTTTTCCAAAGTAACTAAAAAAATATTTTTTTTTCCAAAGTAACTAAAAAAATATTTTTTTTTTCCAAAGTAACTAAAAAAATATTTTTTTTTCCAAAGAAACTAAAAAAATATTTTTTTTTCCAAAGTAACTAAAAAAATATTTTTTTTCCCAAAGTAACTAAAAAAATATTTTTTTTTCCAAAGAAACTAAAAAAATATTTTTTTTTCCAAAGTAACTAAAAAAATATTTTTTTTTCCAAAGAAACTAAAAAAATATTTTTTTTTCCAAAGTAACTAAAAAAAAATTTTTTTTTCCAAAGTAACTAAAAAAATATTTTTTTTTCCAAAGTAACTAAAAAAATATTTTTTTTCCAAAGTAACAAAAAAAAAAATTTTTTTTTCCAAAGAAACTAAAAAAATATTTTTTTTCCCCAAAGAAACTAAAAAAATATTTTTTTTTCCAAAGTAACTAAAAAAAATATTTTTTTTCCAAAGAAACTAAAAAAATATTTTTTTTTCCAAAGTAACTAAAAAATATTTTTTTTTCCAAAGTAACTAAAAAAATATTTTTTTTTCCAAAGTAACTAAAAAAATATATTTTTTTCCAAATATTTTTTTTTCCAAAGTAACTAAAAAAATATTTTTTTTTCCAAAGTAACTAAAAAAATATTTTTTTTTCCAAAGTAACTAAAAAAATATTTTTTTTTCCAAAGTAACTAAAAAAATATTTTTTTTTTCAAAGAAACTAAAAAAATATTTTTTTTTCCAAAGTAACTAAAAAAATATTTTTTTTTCCAAAGTAACTAAAAAAATATTTTTTTTTCCAAAGTAACTAAAAAAATATTTTTTTTTCCAAAATAACTAAAAAAATATTTTTTTTTCCAAAGTAACTAAAAAAATTTTTTTTTTCCAAAGTAACTAAAAAAAAAAAAATTTTTCCAAAGAAACTAAAAAAATATTTTTTTTTCCAAAGTAACTAAAAAAATATTTTTTTTCCAAAGTAACTAAAAAAATATTTTTTTTTCCAAAATAACTAAAAAAATATTTTTTTTTCCAAAGTAACTAAAAAAATATTTTTTTTCCAAAGTAACTAAAAAAATATTTTTTTTTCCAAAGTAACTAAAAAAATATTTTTTTTTCCAAAGTAACTAAAAAAATATTTTTTTTTCCAAAGTAACTAAAAAAATATTTTTTTTTCCAAAGAAACTAAAAACATATTTTTTTTCCCAAAGAAACTAAAAAAATATTTTTTTTTCCAAAGTAACTAAAGAATTTTTATTTTTTCCAAAGAAACTAAAAAAATATTTTTTTTTCCAAAGTAACTAAAAAAAATTTTTTTTTTCCAAAGTAACTAAAAAAAATTTTTTTTTCCAAAGTAACTAAAAAAATATTTTTTTTTCCAAAGTAACTAAAAAAATATTTTTTTTCCCAAAGTAACAAAAAAAATATTTTTTTTTTCCAAAGTAACTAAAAAAATATTTTTTTTCCCCAAAGAAACTAAAAAAATATTTTTTTTCCCAAAGTAACAAAACAAAAAAAATATTTTTTTTTTCCAAAGAAACTAAAAAAATATTTTTTTTTCCCAAAGAAACTAAAAAAATATTTTTTTTTCCAAAGTAACTAAAAAATATATTTTTTTTCCAAAGAAACTAAAAAAATATTTTTTTTTCCAAAGTAACTAAAAAATATTTTTTTTTCCAAAGTAACTAAAAAAATATTTTTTTTTCCAAAGTAACTAAAAAAATATTTTTTTTTCCAAAGTAACTAAAAAAATATTTTTTTTTCCAAAGTAACTAAAAAAATATTTTTTTTTCCAAAGTAACTAAAAAAATATTTTTTTTTCCAAAGTAACTAAAAAAATATTTTTTTTTCCAAAGTAACTAAAAAAATATTTTTTTTTCCAAAGAAACTAAAAAAATATTTTTTTTTCCAAAGTAACTAAAAAAATATTTTTTTTTTCCAAAGTAACTAAAAAAATATTTTTTTTTCCAAAGTAACTAAAAAAAATTTTTTTTTTCCAAAATAACTAAAAAAATATTTTTTTTTCCAAAGTAACTAAAAAAATATTTTTTTTCCAAAGTAACTAAAAAAATATATTTTTTTCCAAAGAAACTAAAAAAATATTTTTTTTTCCAAAGTAACTAAAAAAAAATTTTTTTTTCCAAAGTAACTAAAAAAAAATTTTTTTTTCCAAAGTAACTAAAAAAATATTTTTTTTCCAAAGTAACAAAAAAAATATTTTTTTTTTCCATAGAAACTAAAAAAATATTTTTTTTTCCCAAAGAAACTAAAAAAATATTTTTTTTTCCAAAGTAACTAAAAAAAATATTTTTTTTCCAAAGAAACTAAAAAAATATTTTTTTTTCCAAAGTAACTAAAAAATATTTTTTTTTCCAAAGTAACTAAAAAAATATTTTTTTTTCCAAAGTAACTAAAAAAATATTTTTTTTTCCAAAGTAACTAAAAAAATATTTTTTTTTCCAAAGTAACTAAAAAAATATTTTTTTTTCCAAAGTAACTAAAAAAATATTTTTTTTTCCAAAGTAACTAAAAAAATATTTTTTTTTCCAAAGTAACTAAAAAAATATTTTTTTTTCCAAAGTAACTAAAAAAATATTTTTTTTTCCAAAGAAACTAAAAAAATATTTTTTTTTCCAAAGTAACTAAAAAAATATTTTTTTTTCCAAAGTAACTAAAAAAATATTTTTTTTTCCAAAGTAACTAAAAAAATATTTTTTTTTCCAAAATAACTAAAAAAATATTTTTTTTTCCAAAGTAACTAAAAAAATATTTTTTTTCCAAAGTAACTAAAAAAAAATTTTTTTTTCCAAAGAAACTAAAAAAATATTTTTTTTTCCAAAGTAACTAAAAAAAAAAATTTTTTCCAAAGTAACTAAAAAAATATTTTTTTTTCCAAAGTAACTAAAAAAATATTTTTTTTTCCAAAGTAACTAAAATATTTTTTTTTTTTCCAAAGAAACTAAAAAAATATTTTTTTTTCCAAAGTAACTAAAAAAAAAATTTTTTTTCCAAAGTAACTAAAAAAATATTTTTTTTTCCAAAGAAACTAAAAAAATATTTTTTTTTCCAAAGTAACTAAAAAAAATATTTTTTTTCCAAAGTAACTAAAAAATATTTTTTTTCCCAAAGTAACTAAAAAAATATTTTTTTTTTCCAAAGTAACTAAAAAAATATTTTTTTTTCCAAAGTAACTAAAAAAATATTTTTTTTCCAAAGTAACTAAAAAAATATTTTTTTTTCCAAAGTAACTAAAAAAATATTTTTTTTCCCAAAGTAACTAAAAAAATATTTTTTTTCCAAAGTAACTAAAAAAATATTTTTTTTTCCAAAGTAACTAAAAAAATATTTTTTTTTCCAAAGTAACTAAAAAAATATTTTTTTTTCCAAAGTAACTAAAAAAATATTTTTTTCCCAAAGTAACTAAAAAAATATTTTTTTTTCCAAAGTAACTAAAAAAATATTTTTTTTCCCAAAGTAACTAAAAAAATATTTTTTTTTCCAAAGTAACTAAAAAAATATTTTTTTTTCCAAAGTAACTAAAAAAATATTTTTTTTTCCAAAGTAACTAAAAAAATATTTTTTTTTCCAAAGTAACTAAAAAAATATTTTTTTTCCAAAGTAACTAAAAAAATATTTTTTTTCCAAAGTAACTAAAAAAATATTTTTTTTTCCAAAGTAACTAAAAAAATATTTTTTTTTCCAAAGTAACTAAAAAAATATTTTTTTTTCCAAAATAACTAAAAAATATTTTTTTTTCCAAAGTAACTAAAAAAAATATTTTTTTTCCAAAGAAACTAAAAAAATATTTTTTTTCCCAAAGTAACAAAAAAAATATTTTTTTTTTCCAAAGAAACTAAAAAAATATTTTTTTTTCCAAAGTAACTAAAAAAAATTTTTTTTTTCCAAAGTAACTAAAAAAAATTTTTTTTTCCAAAGTAACTAAAAAAATATTTTTTTTTCCAAAGTAACTAAAAAAATATTTTTTTTCCCAAAGTAACTAAAAAAATATTTTTTTTCCAAAGTAACTAAAAAAATATTTTTTTTTCCAAAGTAACTAAAAAAATATTTTTTTTTCCAAAGTAACTAAAAAAATATTTTTTTTTCCAAAGTAACTAAAAAAATATTTTTTTTCCCAAAGTAACTAAAAAATATTTTTTTTTCCAAAGTAACTAAAAAAATATTTTTTTTCCAAAGTAACTAAAAAAATATTTTTTTTTCCAAAGTAACTAAAAAATTTTTTTTTTTCCAAAGTAACTAAAAAAATATTTTTTTTTCCAAAGTAACTAAAAAAATATTTTTTTTTCCAAAGTAACTAAAAAAATATTTTTTTTCCAAAGTAACTAAAAAAATATTTTTTTTCCAAAGTAACTAAAAAAATATTTTTTTTTCCAAAGTAACTAAAAAAATATTTTTTTTTCCAAAGTAACTAAAAAATATTTTTTTTTCCAAAATAACTAAAAAAATATTTTTTTTCCAAAGTAACTAAAAAAATATTTTTTTTCCAAAGTAACTAAAAAAATATTTTTTTTCCCAAAGTAACAAAAAAAATATTTATTTTTTCCAAAGAAACTAAAAAAATATTTTTTTTTCCAAAGAAACTAAAAAAATTTTTTTTTTCCAAAGTAACTAAAAAAATTTTTTTTTTCCAAAGTAACTAAAAAAATATTTTTTTTCCCAAAGTAACAAAAAAATATTTTTTTTTTCCAAAGTAACTAAAAAAATATTTTTTTTCCCCAAAGTTCCCCAAAGAAACTAAAAAAATATTTTTTTTCCCAAAGTAACAAAACAAAAAAAATATTTTTTTTTTCCAAAGAAACTAAAAAAATATTTTTTTTTCCCAAAGAAACTAAAAAAATATTTTTTTTTCCAAAGTAACTAAAAAAAATATTTTTTTTCCAAAGAAACTAAAAAAATATTTTTTTTTCCAAAGTAACTAAAAAATATTTTTTTTTCCAAAGTAACTAAAAAAATATTTTTTTTTCCAAAGTAACTAAAAAAATATTTTTTTTTCCAAAGTAACTAAAAAAATATTTTTTTTTCCAAAGTAACTAAAAAAATATTTTTTTTTCCAAAGTAACTAAAAAAATATTTTTTTTTCCAAAGTAACTAAAAAAATATTTTTTTTTCCAAAGTAACTAAAAAAATATTTTTTTTTCCAAAGAAACTAAAAAAATATTTTTTTTTCCAAAGTAACTAAAAAAATATTTTTTTTTTCCAAAGTAACTAAAAAAATATTTTTTTTTCCAAAGTAACTAAAAAAATTTTTTTTTTTCCAAAATAACTAAAAAAATATTTTTTTTTCCAAAGTAACTAAAAAAATATTTTTTTTCCAAAGTAACTAAAAAAATATATTTTTTTCCAAAGAAACTAAAAAAATATTTTTTTTTCCAAAGTAACTAAAAAAAAATTTTTTTTTCCAAAGTAACTAAAAAAAAATTTTTTTTTCCAAAGTAACTAAAAAAATATTTTTTTTCCAAAGTAACAAAAAAAATATTTTTTTTTTCCATAGAAACTAAAAAAATATTTTTTTTTCCCAAAGAAACTAAAAAAATATTTTTTTTTCCAAAGTAACTAAAAAAAATATTTTTTTTCCAAAGAAACTAAAAAAATATTTTTTTTTCCAAAGTAACTAAAAAATATTTTTTTTTCCAAAGTAACTAAAAAAATATTTTTTTTTCCAAAGTAACTAAAAAAATATTTTTTTTTCCAAAGTAACTAAAAAAATATTTTTTTTTCCAAAGTAACTAAAAAAATATTTTTTTTTCCAAAGTAACTAAAAAAATATTTTTTTTTCCAAAGTAACTAAAAAAATATTTTTTTTTCCAAAGTAACTAAAAAAATATTTTTTTTTCCAAAGTAACTAAAAAAATATTTTTTTTTCCAAAGAAACTAAAAAAATATTTTTTTTTCCAAAGTAACTAAAAAAATATTTTTTTTTCCAAAGTAACTAAAAAAATATTTTTTTTTCCAAAGTAACTAAAAAAATATTTTTTTTTCCAAAATAACTAAAAAAATATTTTTTTTTCCAAAGTAACTAAAAAAATATTTTTTTTCCAAAGTAACTAAAAAAAAATTTTTTTTTCCAAAGAAACTAAAAAAATATTTTTTTTTCCAAAGTAACTAAAAAAAAAAAATTTTTTCCAAAGTAACTAAAAAAATATTTTTTTTTCCAAAGTAACTAAAAAAATATTTTTTTTTCCAAAGTAACTAAAATATTTTTTTTTTTCCAAAGAAACTAAAAAAATATTTTTTTTTCCAAAGTAACTAAAAAAAAAATTTTTTTTCCAAAGTAACTAAAAAAATATTTTTTTTTCCAAAGAAACTAAAAAAATATTTTTTTTTCCAAAGTAACTAAAAAAAATATTTTTTTTCCAAAGTAACTAAAAAATATTTTTTTTCCCAAAGTAACTAAAAAAATATTTTTTTTTCCAAAGTAACTAAAAAAATATTTTTTTTTCCAAAGTAACTAAAAAAATATTTTTTTTTCCAAAGTAACTAAAAAAATATTTTTTTTTCCAAAGTAACTAAAAAAATATTTTTTTTCCCAAAGTAACTAAAAAAATATTTTTTTTCCAAAGTAACTAAAAAAATATTTTTTTTTCCAAAGTAACTAAAAAAATATTTTTTTTTCCAAAGTAACTAAAAAAATATTTTTTTTTCCAAAGTAACTAAAAAAATATTTTTTTTCCCAAAGTAACTAAAAAAATATTTTTTTTTCCAAAGTAACTAAAAAAATATTTTTTTTCCCAAAGTAACTAAAAAAATATTTTTTTTTCCAAAGTAACTAAAAAAATATTTTTTTTTCCAAAGTAACTAAAAAAATATTTTTTTTTCCAAAGTAACTAAAAAAATATTTTTTTTTCCAAAGTAACTAAAAAAATATTTTTTTTCCAAAGTAACTAAAAAAATATTTTTTTTCCAAAGTAACTAAAAAAATATTTTTTTTTCCAAAGTAACTAAAAAAATATTTTTTTTTCCAAAGTAACTAAAAAAATATTTTTTTTTCCAAAATAACTAAAAAAATATTTTTTTTTCCAAAGTAACTAAAAAAAATATTTTTTTTCCAAAGAAACTAAAAAAATATTTTTTTTCCCAAAGTAACAAAAAAAATATTTTTTTTTTCCAAAGAAACTAAAAAAATATTTTTTTTTCCAAAGTAACTAAAAAAAATTTTTTTTTTCCAAAGTAACTAAAAAAAATTTTTTTTTCCAAAGTAACTAAAAAAATATTTTTTTTTCCAAAGTAACTAAAAAAATATTTTTTTTCCCAAAGTAACTAAAAAAATATTTTTTTTCCAAAGTAACTAAAAAAATATTTTTTTTTCCAAAGTAACTAAAAAAATATTTTTTTTTCCAAAGTAACTAAAAAAATATTTTTTTTTCCAAAGTAACTAAAAAAATATTTTTTTTCCCAAAGTAACTAAAAAAATATTTTTTTTTCCAAAGTAACTAAAAAAATATTTTTTTTCCCAAAGTAACTAAAAAAATATTTTTTTTTCCAAAGTAACTAAAAAATTTTTTTTTTTCCAAAGTAACTAAAAAAATATTTTTTTTTCCAAAGTAACTAAAAAAATATTTTTTTTTCCAAAGTAACTAAAAAAATATTTTTTTTCCAAAGTAACTAAAAAAATATTTTTTTTCCAAAGTAACTAAAAAAATATTTTTTTTTCCAAAGTAACTAAAAAAATATTTTTTTTTCCAAAGTAACTAAAAAAATATTTTTTTTTCCAAAATAACTAAAAAAATATTTTTTTTTCCAAAGTAACTAAAAAAAATATTTTTTTTCCAAAGTAACTAAAAAAATATTTTTTTTCCCAAAGTAACAAAAAAAATATTTATTTTTTCCAAAGAAACTAAAAAAATATTTTTTTTTCCAAAGAAACTAAAAAAAATTTTTTTTTTCCAAAGTAACTAAAAAAATTTTTTTTTTCCAAAGTAACTAAAAAAATATTTTTTTTTCCAAAGTAACTAAAAAAATATTTTTTTTCCAAAGTAACTAAAAAAATATTTTTTTTCCAAAGTAACTAAAAAAATATTTTTTTTTCCAAAGTAACTAAAAAAATATTTTTTTTTTCCAAAGTAACTAAAAAAATATTTTTTTTTCCAAAGAAACTAAAAAAATATTTTTTTTTCCAAAGTAACTAAAAAAATATTTTTTTTCCCAAAGTAACTAAAAAAATATTTTTTTTTTCCAAAGTAACTAAAAAAATATTTTTTTTCCCAAAGTAACTAAAAAAAATATTTTTTTTTCCAAAGTAACTAAAAAAAATATTTTTTTTCCAAAGTAACTAAAAAATATTTTTTTTCCCAAAGTAACTAAAAAAATATTTTTTTTTCCAAAGTAACTAAAAAAATATTTTTTTTTCCAAAGTAACTAAAAAAATATTTTTTTTTCCAAAGTAACTAAAAAAATATTTTTTTTTCCAAAGTAACTAAAAAAATATTTTTTTTCCCAAAGTAACTAAAAAAATATTTTTTTTCCAAAGTAACTAAAAAAATATTTTTTTTTCCAAAGTAACTAAAAAAATATTTTTTTTTCCAAAGTAACTAAAAAAATATTTTTTTTTCCAAAGTAACTAAAAAAATATTTTTTTTCCCAAAGTAACTAAAAAAATATTTTTTTTTCCAAAGTAACTAAAAAAATATTTTTTTTCCCAAAGTAACTAAAAAAATATTTTTTTTTCCAAAGTAACTAAAAAAATATTTTTTTTTCCAAAGTAACTAAAAAAATATTTTTTTTTCCAAAGTAACTAAAAAAATATTTTTTTTTCCAAAGTAACTAAAAAAATATTTTTTTTCCAAAGTAACTAAAAAAATATTTTTTTTCCAAAGTAACTAAAAAAATATTTTTTTTTCCAAAGTAACTAAAAAAATATTTTTTTTTCCAAAGTAACTAAAAAAATATTTTTTTTTCCAAAATAACTAAAAAAATATTTTTTTTTCCAAAGTAACTAAAAAAAATATTTTTTTTCCAAAGAAACTAAAAAAATATTTTTTTTCCCAAAGTAACAAAAAAAATATTTTTTTTTTCCAAAGAAACTAAAAAAATATTTTTTTTTCCAAAGTAACTAAAAAAAATTTTTTTTTTCCAAAGTAACTAAAAAAAATTTTTTTTTCCAAAGTAACTAAAAAAATATTTTTTTTCCAAAGTAACTAAAAAAATATTTTTTTTCCCAAAGTAACTAAAAAAATATTTTTTTTCCAAAGTAACTAAAAAAATATTTTTTTTTCCAAAGTAACTAAAAAAATATTTTTTTTTTCCAAAGTAACTAAAAAAATATTTTTTTTTCCAAAGTAACTAAAAAAATATTTTTTTTCCCAAAGTAACTAAAAAAATATTTTTTTTTCCAAAGTAACTAAAAAAATATTTTTTTTCCCAAAGTAACTAAAAAAATATTTTTTTTTCCAAAGTAACTAAAAAAATTTTTTTTTTCCAAAGTAACTAAAAAAATATTTTTTTTTCCAAAGTAACTAAAAAAATTTTTTTTTTTCCAAAGTAACTAAAAAAATATTTTTTTTCCAAAGTAACTAAAAAAATATTTTTTTTCCAAAGTAACTAAAAAAATATTTTTTTTTCCAAAGTAACTAAAAAAATATTTTTTTTTCCAAGTAACTAAAAAAATATTTTTTTTTCCAAAATAACTAAAAAAATATTTTTTTTTCCAAAGTAACTAAAAAATATATTTTTTTT